>NC_031496.1:7078631-7082809 GCF_000237925.1 Schistosoma mansoni
CTAATCGAATGATGATTATTTATGTAAATGATTCTAAATAACCGGTAATCAAAAAACAGAACAATTAATTATTAGGGGTAGTTTCTTTAAGAGAAAAATAGTATAATTTTATACATAACATTAAACCTTAAAAAAGTTTGTGATTTAAAAGTCAATTATACATTTGTAAGTTATCTACCTGCATATATTTAATAGCTGGTCCCTGATGAACTAAGTTCCTTTATCTTATAATCTACATTTCGGAAACATTACATTTGTACGCAAAGATGGATAGTGACTAGCAGTAGAATCCAGGAAGCGCGTCTCATACTATTTCGGACTCGTCAGGTCTCAGTAGCTGAGTGGATAACGCAATGGCGTTTCAAGAGAAAGGTACTGGGTTCGAGTCCCAGAAAGTACATCAACTCTGAGGTGCAGGTACATCCATCTGACGAGTCCCAAATATGACGAAACGCGTGTCAAACTGGATTCCACTGCTAGCCACTATCCATCTTTGTTTACAATGCTTGTGAAATAACGTTATATCGAGGCAATACGCACAGTATGTACATATGACCAATAAGAGACTGACCAGTTGCAGTCCTAAACATCAATGGGAAGATTCAAACAAACAATACTAAGTGAGTGTTATGTAACCAGTTAATTTTAACATTGATTCAGCTTAAAATTCATTTTCAAGTAATGTATAAAATTTAATAGTTGAGATCATGTGTCGATTGAAGTTAGACCACCATGGGAAATTTGGAAGCACTGGACGGCCGTTTCCTCCTATTGTGTGACTCCTTAGTAATGAGCATCCACGATCCCACCTCGCGAGATTCGAACCACTAGACCACTGACATTAACACCGTTGGATGCTAGCTCAGTGGTCTAGAGGTTAAGTGTTCGCGCGCGAGACTGAAGGTCCTGGCTTCGAATTCCCTTTGGTGAGGGATTGTTGATGCTCACTGCTGAGGAGTCCCATATCAGGACGAATCAGCCGTCCACTACTTGCAGGTTTTCAATTGTAATCTAACGTTGATCCATTCATGACATTATTCTAAACTCAACAATCTCCACAACCTTATACTAATAAAAATCGACGTCAAATGCAAACAATTATCTTCACAAATTGTCTTTCCATTAAAATTAAACATTTTGTTTATATTTATCGTTGAAATCAGGATATGAAATATAACAGAACTATAGTTATACCAAGTTATTAATGTAAATATTACATGTTATAATCATTTGGGACTTTTTCATATAATGAAAATGCAATAACTCAATCAGAGACACGTTCATAACATGTAATTGTGTATTCTTAGGGGAAAAATAATAATAATAATAGTGTTAATTATGATAGATGTATGCTTTACGATCTTACTTTATACATGTGTTGATTAGGATAATCTATTTCATGTAATTAGAAACCACAGTTTTAAAAAGAGTATACATGTTACATCCAAGTAAACATTATTATTATTATTATTATTATTATTATTATTATTATTAGTAGTAGTAGTAGTAGTAGTAGTAGCAGTATGAATAAATGTCTAATGTAGTTGTGCATTATACATTTTATTATAATATGACCATATGCGATTTGTAATAGTTTGTTCAGATGTTACATATATATGAGCACACACACACACTCACACTGACACACACACACGTCACCGTCTTTTACAAGGAAAGCATGGTTACAAGTTATGTGTTCAAGTGAATGTACCTATATAAAAGTACAAAGAGATGGATATTTATTTATTCATTCAATCAATCAGTCATTTTGTTTCTTCTGGTTATTATTAAAATTATCAATGATTATATAAACAAAATTTGGAATTCACTGAAATAGTCTTTAAATATTGCAGAAAGTGATACGGAAATGAAATGATTGTGTATGTGTTTAGATTAGGAATATTAAAATGTAGTCCTGTTATAATAATAACAGTAATAATAACTCAAGTGAATGATTGAAGAAAGTCCCATGATAGTTTACCCAAAACCAATATATTACGTGTTTATTAGTGATTTATTGTTGAGGGGTAATGTTTCACAAAAACCTTGAACTCAAGTTGTATGAATAATTAACGTTTGTGATCATTAACATGATGGAAGTTACAGTAGTAGTTAAATCAAACCAAAATATCTCAGTCGTAAGTATCACTACTGTTTTTATAGTAATGGATCGTTTACATAGAAATTGAACAATCAGTAGTAGCCATTGTAGTGCTAAGTGGATAACGCAATGGCATTTGAAGCGAACAGTACTGGGTCCGAGTCCTGGAGTGAATATCAACTCTGAGATGCAGGTACATCCAGCTGGCGAGTCTCAAATAGGATGAAACGAGCATCCTGGATTCAACTGCCAGCCACTATACATCATTAATTCAATAATTTGATGACTAATAGCTCTTAGTATCCCTTTTATGAGGCTAATAAGTGTTAACTTCATATCTCAACTAATTAACTTCGATTTAAACTGATGGATAATAATATTAACTTATGAAAGTATAGATAAAATATGCAGAGTATATAAGCTTAGAAGCAGTGCTAATTCCCTGAATGCTGTAGATAAGTCATGTTGAATATATTAGGTAAAGATTATTATTATGGTTACCTCCAAATACCTAACATATATATTTGATTAACTATTTACTAGCAAAATGGAACAAACATATTAAATAATATTTCCGACTATTACCCTATCTAATAGTTAATACATGTTGGAAAACACTTTGAAGTTGGAAATATTTTCAAATATTTTGTTACCCACCGAAAACAATGAAACATGATCATACAGTGTTGTGGATTGATTGAAGTTATGGATTAACACTGTTGAATGTCAATTCGGTGATCTAAATGTTAAGTGTTCACACGTGATACGGAAGGTCCTGAGTTCGGTTTCCGCTTGTGGGGAAGTAGATGAGCAATGCTGAGGAATCCATGCTAGAACGAATCAGCCTTCCAGTGCTTCCACATTTTCAATAGTTGTCTAGCTTGGATCGGTTCATGATTTAAATGAAATTCAACAATTGTCACAACGTCGCTGAAAAATATTTTGTAGTTTTTATCACGGATTGAATTTATATTACAAAGTAATGGATAAATGTTTCATTTTATTGCAGGGTTTCTTAACGGTTTTGTCTCCAAACCAAGCTACAAGCCAAAGTCAAGACTTTCAGGTCTTATGATGAGCAGTTCATGAGAATCTCGTACACTTATGATAGTCTTTACCAAAGATAAAGCAACTTAATCGTTAGTTCATTCCATATTTTAATTATGTATCCATGAGTCTTGAACCAGATGCTTTTAGTTTCTATAAACAACAGACAATCTAGAAAATATACCAACCACAATTATATTTCTTTAAGGATTTTACAGTATTAGAAGCCATTTAGGATTTTTTCGATTGCACAGCTAATATATGCAGTTAATTTGTTATAAGACAATGTGAACAAAGAAATTTCCTTGGAATATCAATACACTTGGTCGTAGATTAAGGTCGAGAAAGTTAAATAGACTGTCAAATTGCAATAATCAATCCAGATCCTGTGGATAAGATGTCCAATTTATTCAGTTATAGTGAATTTGCTGAAACATCTAGAACTTGAAGGCATTGGAAAACTACTTCACTTCATTTTTGTTGAGAAGCCATAATGTCAATCAAGTTAAGTGTTAATTAATCAACGATCAATGACAATGAATAAGGATCTCACTATCTAACGAAATAGATCAGAAATTTAAACACAACATTTTGTAGAGTTGAGATCATGAGTCAATTGAAGCTAGACCACCATCGAAAACCTGGAAGCACTGAACGGCCGTTTCGTCCTATTGTGGGACTCCTCGACAGTGCTCTTCCACGATCCCGCCTCTCGAGCTTCGAACCTAGGACCTACCAGTCTCGCGCCAAAACACTTAACCAATAGACCACTGAGCTGGCATCCAACGGTGTTAATGTCTAACTGCAACCAATACACGAAATTGAGCAACCATTCACCAATGTCATCAGTGAGTTTGAACTCCACTGGTTACTGCTTCTCACTAGAACTCCAGGAAATACCTCATGGAGTCAGTCACTAGTGAGCATATGATCATTATCAGAAGGGGGTTTTGTGGAGATTTTAGTAAATTTATGTAGTTGAAGTCATGAGTCAATTGAAGCTAGACCATCATGAAAACCTGAAAGCACT
>NC_031496.1:7083009-7089955 GCF_000237925.1 Schistosoma mansoni
TCTAGCTTCAATTGGCTCATGATCTCAACTCTATAAAATTACTAAAATCTCCACAAAACCCTTTCTGACAAAATTTTGTGTAATTTGCTCGCTGAAATTAATAATATCATTACTTCAAAATTCAATAGACAATCGTCTAAATTTCTGATCTATTTCGTTAGATAATGTGATCCTTATTCATTGTCATTCATCATTGATTAATTAACACTTAACTTGATTGACATTATATCTTCTCAATAAAAATAAAGTGAAATAGTTCTCTAATGCTTTCAAGTTCTAATTGGTTCAACGCCTGTTTTTTTTAACTGTATTTATCTAACGGTGAGGGTTAAAACAAGAGACAGGAAATGAAACAAAGAGTTCTAATCACATGGATTAATCCCTTATATTATTATACTTCATTAAAAATGACTATTTCCAGTTAACAACCAAAAATGTTCAGTTTTCATTTGTGTCTTCTTATGATTATCGCTGGAATAGACATTAAAATTTTCAAGTTGTAAGATACTACTAATATTAATAATAATTATTACTATTGTTATTATTATTCCATGTAATTTGTAAGTTGTTATGTATTTGTTTAGCACAAAATGATCGTTTCAATCCCCACCCCCTCCCTCCCCCAAAAAAAACACACACAGACTATATTTAACATTGAACATACACTTTCAACACATAAATCTGATTCATTATTCTTGTACAATGTTTTTTTTGTTGGTAAATAGAAATAGTACCGCAAAAAATAAAAACGACAACAATATGAAAACTTAATTTAGCAATAATAGAAGTCGTATGAATAAATGGAGAGAAAAAAACTAATTATTTAACCATGTATTTTGTCTCAGTTACTATTCGATTCGAATTGGATCTTATAGAAACACAGGGACACTTCACTACTATTACTACTACCACTACTACTCCTCCTACTACTACTACTTCCACCATCATTCCCATCATTATTACCATGATATTGTCATCAGATCTACTTTTTTTTCTTATCTGTAAAGTTCTTCTCAAAAGACAAGGTGATAATTATTTTAATAGTAATAAAAAAAAAACTACTAACCAACCATAGATACCATGGTAATATAATTAATGTTAATCATCAATTCGTTAATAAACTATTTTGCTTATAAAGTATGAATTGAATATTGATAATTATGTAAAATGTACTCGGTGTAACGTATATATGTATGTATGTATGTATGTATGTCCGTGCGCAACTATGTATGTATGTATGTACGTATGTGTTTGTGTGTTTGTATAGATGTGGTGATATATTTTTCATCTATTTCCCATTTTAAAAGACTAATATTTGAACGAAGAATATTCTTTTCGATAAATTCAATACCAAGGACAATTTGTTTATAGGTCAAGTCGTGTTTTACTGTATTGTATTATATTAATAAATAGACATTCAAATTGATATTAGCAATTAAATTAAGTTTAAGAATCACGTTTTCACAGGATATTTTATTACAATTACCCTTTCTTAACAAGAGAAAGGGGTGATATTGTTGAATGAAAGCTGACCTATACAGGGGTGTTTGAAAAAAAAATAATTAGTATAAGACATAATTTCGATCATTGACAAATGACTACCGTAATGGAGAAAGTAAATAAGCAAGTTGTCAAGTAAATAAATTACTTAACCGTACCTACGTAAATAAATAAATATATAAATATGTGTTTACATGAATAAGATGATTGTTTTCTCACTTTTAGTCTTTGACTTATCATTCTACCTACTATGTGTGTCTATATGTTACTATGGTGAATAATAGTAGTGTGAAAATCGTAAAAATCATGGGTTAATCGAAAAAAAAAAACTAGATAAAGAAAGAATAAAGATCTTAGCTGAATAATATGAATTCAGAAGGGGTTTTATGGAGATTTCAGTATTTTTCATAGTTTAAATCATGAGTGAACTGAAGCTAGACTACCATAGAAGAACTGAAAGCATTGGACGGCTGTAACGTCCTATTATGGGACTATTCATTCATGAATTCACCTCAGCTGTATACAATCTAGAAATAATAGTGCCAATCACAGATACTAGCTGATTTTACATACATTTCCTTTTAAAGGACCTGAATAAGATTTAGTTTGAGATGTCAAAGTATAGAATAGTAAGAAACAATAATTATGAACGAATTAGAAGATTATTTAAATTATAGAAGGGGTTTTGTGGAGATTTAGTATTTATCATAGTTGAAAGCGTGAGTCAATTGAAGCTAGACCACCATGGAAAACCTGGAGGAGTCCCATAATAGGACGAAACGGCCGTCCAGTGTTTCCAGGTTTTCCATGGTGATCTAGCTTTAATTGACTCATGATCTCAACTATTAAAATTACTACAATATCCAAAAAGCCCCTTCTGATCTATACGAAAGATGATATAACACTTAAAAAAATATAGATTAGTTGAATAACTCTCAGAAGTAAGAAATATGGTACTAGAATTTGTAACTAAGGTCATCGAAAAAATCTTACATAACCAACTCATGAAAACTAAGTCACCAAGGCAACTATACCCTTTGAATACATGAATTCGGTTCAAATTTTTGTACTTTCAATAGCTTCCACCAAACGTAATAAATTTGAAGTTCTTTGTTGATTAGTTATTCACGGATGAATTTCGAGGCATTAATATTATATTTACTGTCGAGAAAATGATGAACAACTGTACTATTGAAAACTTTCTTTCCAAAACGATGTTCATCAAAGATCGCAATTGACAAAAATATTTTAACTATCGTATAAGTATGAAATATTGATTGTGAGTAGAACTTAAAATTGTACTTGGTTTGCAATTTTACACATTTTTTACAACAGGGAATTAACAAACGTCTAATGGATAATACTTACAAAATATATAAAAGATCTTATATAGTTGAAATCATGAATCAATTGAAGCTAGACCACCTTGGAGACGGCCGTCCAGTGCTTTCAGCTTTTACATGGTGGTCTAGCTTCAATTGACTCATAATTTCAATTATATAAGATATAAGTAGTATGTATCATCAGTCGATATTGAAATGCTTGAAGGTATAAGGTTAAAAGATCAAAGAAAAGAGCATGAAAACAAAGAATAATTGGTATGAAAACAATAGAACAATGAAGTCTGAGATGATTGATTGACATTTTGCAAATGAAGTATTTACTATATGATCTTCAGGTGTTTACTAAGAGATTCTTTAATTTTGTGTTGAAATATATTCGATTGTTTCTACTTGTGTTCTCATTCAATACAATATTAGTTCATGGTTAAATTAATCACTAAATCAAACAAGACCTAACTTATGATATATATATATATATATATATATATATCAGGACTAGGTAGCTGAGTAGATAACGCGATGAAGTTTGAAGCGAAAGGTACTGGATTCGAGTCTCAGACTAAACATCAACTCTGAGATGTAGGCACATCCAGCTGACGAGTCCCAAATAAGACGAAACGCGCGTCAAACTGGATTCCACTGTCAGCCACTATCCATCTTTGCTTACAATAGATTTATATAGTTTAAACAACATTTAAATATACTTTAAACAATATTATAACTAAACTGATTCATGAAAATACACAATTTCAAATATTATTCAAATTTTTTCCAGCATAATTGTCATTCATTCAATCATCATTTATGTCAACAACATATTACAATTAAAGGGAAAAAAGTTAACCATAATAAATAACAGAATATAAGAATCTACAGGTAGGATAAATTATTCAATTAATTTTTTAAAATTCACTTGGTATTGTTTGGTTGAATCTTCCCATTAATGTTTAGGACTGCAATCGATCAGTCTCTTATTAGCCATATGTGTATCCTGTGAGTATTGCCTTGATATAGCATTAATTCATAAGCATTATAAGCAAAGATGGATAATGTCTAGCAGTGGAATCCAGTTTGACGTGCGTCTCATCGTATTTGGCACTCGTCAGCTGAATTTAATGTCATCTTAGAGTTGATGTTCACTACGGGACTCATATCCAATACCGCTCGCTTCAACTCTGAGATGCAGGTACATCCAGCTGACCAGTCACAAATAGGACGAAACGTATGTCCTGGATACCACTGCTAGTTACTATCCATCTTTGCTTATAATTAATTTTTTTATATTTTTTTTTGGTTGACAAACAAAACAAAAAAAACAAAAAGAAAACGAAGAAATGTGTCAAATATTTTTTTTAAATCTCTCATAAATTGAACTTTTTCAACATGGAAATTGTTTCCTAAGTGATAACTTTAAGTCAAAGTGTTTTGTTTTTTGCTTTATATAAGAAAGAGAAAATGTCATTGTCTGTCATTAATATTTTACAAAATGTTAAAAATAAAAAAATCAAGAAAAAAACAAAAAAAATTTCTTTTTTTCTAAGCATATTTACACAATAATCGTAATAGGCAACAAGAAAAAAAAGAAAAAAAACATTAATTGATTGAATATTGAAAGGTGTTTATAGCAGTCCTTTAGATGACAGGTGAATATGTGTGATATTTACACTGAAATATAAAACATTACAAAATAGAAACTGTGTGTGTGTGTATGTATGTTTGTATGGTTAAAGATGAAAAACTATAACCTTTGTAGTGATAAAGGATTGAATGTAATTTGTGTGTACGATAATAGTGTGAAATGTGAATCATCTAAGTAGCTGAGTGGATAACGCGATGGTGTTTGAAGTGAACGGTATTAGGTTCCAGTCCGAGAGTGAACATCAACTTTGAGATGTAGGTTCATCCAGCTGACGAGTCCCGAATAGGATGAGAGGCGCGTCATGTATTCCACTACTGGTCAACATTCATTTTTGCTTATAAAGCTTGTGAATTAAGGCAATATCGAGGCAATACGCACAGTATGCACATATGCCAATAAGAGACTGATCAATTGCAGTCTTAAACAATAATGAGAAAATACAAATAAAGAACATCAAGTGAATTTAAACTCCACTCCATTGCACAAGCATGTGGCTATCAGAACTCAATAGCTAAGGGAATAACGCGATAGTGTTTGAAGCGAACGGCATCATGTTCAAGTCCCGGAAGGGATTTAGGTACATCCAGCTGACGAGTTCCAAATAGGATGAAACGCGCGTGCTGGACTTCACTGCTAGCTAACATCCATCTTTACTTCTAATATTAGTTTATTTTAATAAAATATTCCAATTTGATTTATATCTAACGTTTATATGAATGTGTGAATAGTTTTTTTCTTCTTCTTAGCATACCTGTCACTAATTAATGTTGATGATAATATGAACATATCCTGACAGTTTTTCGTAACTATATCTGTGTGTATACGCATGTATGTGTATGTGTGTATGAAAGTGGTGTTTTTAATTTCTGAAGAAAAACATTGAAATAAATCAAACTGTTTAATACATAATTTCGGTTTTAAAAAAGGGTGAATTATAAATGATGTGGTTATTTAAGACAACGTTAACAAAACCAAAACATGTATTGAATATTAAATGATGTGTTTCTGGATGATATATATATACATACCCTTCTGTATTTTCGAACTAAATTAGAAACTCACTAAGTATTACTTATTTGAATCTTCCCATTGATGTTTAGGACTGCAACTGGTCAGTCTTTAATTGGCATATGTGCATACTATCCGTATTGCCTTGATATAGCCTTATTTCACGAGTCCCAAATAGGACGAAACGCGAGTCCTGGATTCCACTGATAGCGACTATCCAACTTTGCTTACATAAACATCAATGAGAAGATTCATTGCGCAAGCAAGTGGGGCGAGACTAAACTATATGGAGGAGCCAATCAGAAGCTTTCGCGGGTTTTCAAGGTCACGGCTCTAAGTTCGGTATCTGATGCTTACGTACGGTCGGTTTACAACGGATTTTAGAGAAGACGTGATAACTCAATGTCTACAAAAGAAGTGATCATAAGATTTTGGCGCGAAATTCAATTATCCATTTGTATAAATAGAGTTTTGGCATTATAGCTGATGTCAGTTCGTGATGAAAACCCTAAGTATAATTCCTAACTTTAACCATGAGCTTTAAATCATAATTTGAATTCTTCACACAGGTTTATAACCCTCATATAGTCTTAGTTATTATATTGACACTCTCAGAGTCACTCTAGCGTCGCTCAAAGGTCGTCCATAAATTATAGTCTCATCCTTAACCCTAAACCATAACCCTAAACCTTAACTCTAACCCTAAACCATACCAACATACCAACAACATTGATAATTGGGCGGCCTGCTTAAACATCTGGGCTACCTGTTTCCCGTCATCTATATATTTCAACAAGTTATCTAATATTGTTTGTTTTAATACATAATTATGGCTATTAAGCACACAACCTATTCCGGTGCGTTTCTGAAAACTGTACAACCTTTCGCTGTAAAAGTTACAAAAGGCCTAATCAGAGATGTCGTGTTTTCTGGGAACATGCAGCAAAAAGAATATACATTATTCATATGTCGATTGACTGAATTGCTGACATCCAACTGGCGATCACTGAATGTTTATCATCAGGAGCAACGAAGAAATAAGAAACGTAAACATGTTGAAATACTTTATGCTGAGAATTCGATTTTGTACCAAATAATATAATATTGAATAAAGCTAATAATAATAAAAAAAAAATAAAAAGCTATGTGGTCGAGGCTAAAATAATTTTTGAGACATTATCATGGTTCCAGAGGTCGACTACTATGGAGCCACATGGATGAGTTCCTGTACCAGATGCACTATGATTTTAGAACTTCTGAACCTATATATAACCTTGATAAGTTTTTGAGTCATTTAAAAGAACAGTATCCCCCTTAATTTTTGAGTTTTGTATAATATATTTTTACTGTATACTAACTGTCTCCTGATTGGCTAATATTTCTCAAGGTCATTTAAAGATTCGTTTCAAAGGTCGTCCCATATAGTTTTAGTCTCCGCCGCAAGGGGGCTATCAGG
>NC_031496.1:7090155-7122610 GCF_000237925.1 Schistosoma mansoni
CCATTCGTCTTTTCATACCCTCAAATAAAAGATATCCGTTCATTATGTTAATAACGAAGTATTCAGAACCACTGGACTTCCAAATTGAGTTTAAACACTGTGTTTTCATTTCGATTTGCTGATTTATGTTATCTACCTCGTGTACAGGACATATTCATTAAGCATGCAAATAAGATTTTTAGTTTATTGATTTGAATAGAGGGAATATCTACTTAGTGCTTCATTTATCCAGGAAAGTTGAAGCGACAATACTGTCATACTTCATATTACAAACCTATAATAGAGTAATTTTAGCATTTTTACTATTTTGTAGACCAATAAAATATTTACTAGTTAACTATCATGTTGAAAATCTTGAAAGTTGTGTAAAATCCTAGAGTTGTCAGGTTTCCTAAAGTTACAAAAACTTTATTATCTTGACTTAACGGTAGAAGTATTGTTTGATTGATGTGAGACATTAACAACGTTGGATGCTGGCTCAGTGGTCTATCGGTTAAGTGCTCTGGCGCGAGACTGGTAGGTCCTAGGTTTGAATATCGCGAGGCGGGATCGTGGATGCGCACTGCTGAGGAGTCCCATAATAGGACGAAACGGCCGTCCAGTGCTTTCAGGTTTTCCATGGTGGTCTAGCTTCAATTGACTCATGATTTCAACTATGAAAATAATTGTTAAATTTAGTGTCTGTCCTAAAGACTTTCTAGGGATCTAAACATCACTATTCTTTTTGTACATGAATGAAGCTGAAAAAAAATTCGTTTATTTTCTCACTCCCCTATTCCATTCAAGATTCAATTATTAGAAGAATTCACAATTACACACTGAAAAGTCAATATATATCAAAATGTTGAATGTATCAAATGTAAGAGATCCGATATTCTTTATATACAAATTAAATTATAATAAAGAATAAGAAATCTTATATTGAAGTTTTATATTGGTTAATACTTCGTCAGTTAGATTTAGTATCTGTAAACTAGACTAATAGAGACTAAATTGTGAAGCTTCTTGACAAGTAGCTGTAATAGTAATAATAATAATAATATTCATAGTAGTATGAGAACCAGGTCAGGTTACTTACTATTATTTTGATTATGATAATTGTTAGATTTAATTGTAACAATAATAATAATAATAATAATAATAATAATGGTAGTAATACTACTACTAATAATAGTAGCTGTATAGTCAGTTATTCATATCTTAGCAACGTCAAGTACCTTTCATATACCTTAACTTTTCTATTGAGGATGGTTTTCTCACGTACTGACCGTAATCTTACAATAATAATAATAATAATAGTTTGTACCCGTTGATAGATTTACACATACATTTATGTATATTATTCATTTAACATACCCATTTCTTTTTCCCTCATATTTTCTGCTTTAAAGATGAATGATTACTTTGTTATGATTTGTTATTATTGTGGTATAAAAAAACATTAAACAGAATTTAAGTAAACAAAATGTCAAATATCCATAAAATTTATATCAATATTAGGTCTAATTACTAGTCAACAAAGAAATTATCAGAAAAGAATGAATGACAATGAAAGAAGGATTGAAAATTCCGATTTATTGTATTTAATAGTTGAATTTATAAGTCAATTAAGGCTAGAACATCATGAAAAACCTGGAAGCACTTGATGGCCGTTTCGTTCACGTATAGGACTCCTCAGCAGTGCGTATCCACGATCCTGCATCGCGAGAGTCGAACCAAGGACCTATCGATCTCGCGTGCAAACGCTTAACGGAGAATTTAACGATATAGAATTTCAAACTAATTAAGTTGATGGGAAATTTAGGATTATGATTCGAGCTGGAAATAGAAATGTTTAAATTTATGAAAGCTAGTTACTGGAATGAGTAATGAGTTTACAAATTATAAAAGACAATAACCATTACATAAGACATTAGGAGGAAAATTAGACTAGTTGTGAAACTAGATTTCCAAATAAAATGAAACGCGAGTAAAACTGGATTCCACTGCTAGCCACTATCCATCTTTCTTCATAATGTTTGTGAATTAATGCTATATTGAGACAATACACACAGTATGCACATATGGCTAATAAGAGACTGATCATTTGCAGTCCTAAACATCAATGGGAAGATTCAACCAAACAACACCAAGTGAATTATCTTTCATACTTAAGAAAAAGAAATAAATCGCCATTAACAACTTCATTCTTGATAATTTCTCTGACGAATCTCATGTTAAACTAAATACAATCTTTCATGTTCATAATGTTTTTCCATTTATTTTGTTGTATGATTTATGGGTTCTGATGTGTGGGCGAGAATGACAATGATTGGTTGTCTTGATGAGTCAAACATTAGATAGGATGACAGGTGTTATGTGTTATATATATTTCCCTTTCCTTTTTATGTATTGACTGTTTCTTGTTGATGGACACTTATTGATTGACTGTTCCTTGTGTCGGATTTTGGTGTGAAATATATTGACATTATAGTCAGGCTAATCTCGTGTTTTTGATCTGAGTTCTGTTGAAGTCCTGTAGAATAGACACTGGGTGGGAATCTAGTGTAGATATTCGTCTAAGGCAAATTAACGTCCCACATACGTGTAAAAAGTAAAAGGATCGTTATAACAAGAAACCCCTCCAGTTATAACTAGTATCCTCTACGTTTATAACAATTGGCGACGGCATCTTTACGTTTATAACAGGTTCTTTTTAGTCTGGAGTTATCAGTATTCGATTCAACAAAAGTGAAAGCCTGTATTCATAAGGAATTCTTAAAGTCATTTCGTTACGTTGATCTGTTATCTCACCTTTTCCTTTTTCCCTAAATTGAACTTGTTTTATAATTCTTACAAGATTATTGATGTGTCGTGTCTATCTATGTACAGGAAACTATCACCAATATTCTATTTCTTGGCATAAGATTTCCTTATAGTTTACACTATGGACTGAAAGTGGTGAGAAAACAGTTAAAAACTAAGGATCGCTGAATAGCAGTTTGAGAACTCTTCGGCGGTCTACATTTGTAACCCTACATGGGTTTGATCCCCATACCCTTTGGTTTTTCAGCAAGCAGTTAAACTTCAGACCACTTGGCTGGTATCAAGTGGTTGGTTGAAGTTATTTAAGTACATTTCTAGATGGTCAAGATTAAGCACCTGTTGTGAAGCCCAAGAGTTTTGGGTTTAGTTCTTGGTGGAGTTGTTGACGGACAACCTTAAAGAGCACCATACTAAGACGAAGCAACTGACCGGTGCTTCCTGGTTACCAACAATATCAATAATAAAACTAATTATCGACTAATATTACTGTTATCATTCTAATTACTTTCATTCTATAATCACTTCGTTAGGCATTTGATATTAATTTTACAGTGACAATTGATTACGGTTGAATCGGGTTACATTTAGAAATTTAAGTTACGAACTAATCTTAGCTAGACCACCAGTAAAAACCTGAAAGAATTGGACGGCCGTTTCGTCCTAGTATAGGACTGTTTGACAGTGGGCGCCTATGACCTCGCATATTTTAAAACAAAAATTAGTATATAGGGTCAAAATAAAAATTATAAAGAAATATTCCTCTTCTCTTCTGACTTTCCTTTTTGGCGATTGTACATTAGAGAATCAATAATATGAACCATTACACAGTGACACGTCCGCTTAGCACTAAACATTTTTTGACTTCGCATTTTGTTTTACAACTATACTACTTATCAACATACAGTAGTTGACGACTAACAAATAATTTCGGAACCCTTAAAGTTTGGTGCTTCCCTGTTGTAATGTTCCGTTGACATTAAATATTTCGATATTTATCTGGTGTTTCAAACTAATTTCACTTTTATGCACGTTAGTCATTTGAAATTTGTTCATTCTGAACAGCTTGCTTATTTTAAAGGAGTGGCGCTTGATTTAGTACGTTAATTGTTGGTATCTATTTAATACAGCCATATTATCCTGTTTTATGGTGTGTTGTAACCCAATTCTTATTCATGTATTTGAAAGATTCACTTCCCTGTTGACTGTGGCTTTGATGTGGTTATCGATGGCTGGAAACCTCACGGTATTTTGTTCGTAAACTTTATTACCTATGTCTTTTGGTTGTACAAAATCAGTTTTGCTATAAATCATTTTTTGAGAACTAATGTTGTTATACCTTTAAAGAATTAAGTTATTTTATTGCACAAGACATAGACCCCGAGTTTAATATTAACTTCCTCCAGCCATCTAAAATTAGAACACAGTGCACACTATGTCCCGAGTCACTTAGACTAGTATCGTCATCGTAACTTGGTCGATAGAGTTTCATCAGCAGTAAACGACTATTGAAACATAACATCGGTCAGTGTTCGTGGTCATATCAACTGTAAACATTCCTTAGAAAACAACTAAACTCAGTGTGTACTAGATGACCATGATCAACACAGTCAACTAAGTGGTAGGATATTAACTGATACACTGCATTATCTGAAGCTAATGATATATCAGAAATTAATTGTAACTTGGAAAATAAAGACAATCACATTTTAGCTTGAGGAATATTTAAAAGGTATCATTTCCATTCTCAGACTTAAACCCCTCAGACTTGGTCCCACATTCAGGCTACTTTGCCAAAATTATAATTAAAATTAAAAACGCATAAATATATCCACACCTTTGAAATAAATAAATTGAACAAATGACCATAAGTTAGTTTGAACAGTAGAAACAGAACAAAACACTAGAATGAAGGGTGAAAAAATAGTCATGATTAGCATTGTTTGCTACAGCATAATTCAATGGTCAAATAATTGGGTGATGTGTAAGGTATAGATGAAAGAATGACAATGAATGGCAAATATATCACAATTGTAGAATAATAAACAAAAAAAAATTCATGCATAAAAGCATATTTATATCATTACATGTCAAGATGATAGACATATTGAATAATCTTTACAAATTCGATAGACAAATATAAAAAACTTACACACACACACACACAAAACGCATTACCCCAAGATACAGAGGTCAAATGACCAACCGTTTTCACCATCACTTATCTAATTCGAAAATTCATACAATCCATGGATTGAATACAGATTTATCGACTCAGTAGACATGATGACTTTAGCGGTACACTATATTTAACTGAATGCCTAGATATTAGATGAGAAATGGAGTCTGCAACAGTGAATATAAAGTAATAAATGAATAGGTCAACTATTTGACTTCAGTTTTAACAATCTCTTTTGGATATAGTTTGAAATCTAAAAAAAAGGAATTAATACATATAATCCAATCTGATTGATTATAAATAGAAAAATAGGTGAAATGATACTGTTGTTAATTAGATTTGATAGGGAACAGTTTATATGATTTAATAAGAACAACGAAAATAAGAATATAGATATGATAATAAATACAACTGTTATCCATTATTATATTCGTAAGGATGATAATTGTGATGTAAATGAAGAATTTTGTAATATTTGTTTAACATATGGTTTAAGATCAGTCCAAAATTGAAGGCACAAATATTGATAAGCTTCAACTAGTGTAATAGATTTTAATCGCATAAGAAGAGAAGAAATAATAGAAGCTGTTGGATTTGTATTATCAACGGATTTATCTTGAGTAACAAAGGTAGATTGTTTCAATTCTTTTGAACTACCTTCTTCCATATTTGTAATGTCTTCTGTTCTGGTACCATCAGAAGATTCATTAGATGGAGTTAAACAACTTAATCTCTCTAAGTTGGATAACCCAACTGAATGAGTACTAATCATCCACGCTTCAAGAATACAACATAGGCATTCTATAAAAGTGCATAGTCTAGATAAAATAAATAAAAGTAAAACATTGACAAGTTAAACAATGAGACTAAGTACTTTTGTTGAATACATCAAACTACTTATGTATATGTCAGTAGTATAAATTTATAAACAACATAGCTATAAGACCATACTATTGTAGGGCCAGTGAAATGTCTCTGAACCCTAGCCAAATCATCCGGCAGTTGGGTCACTGAATATGGAACAGATCATCGATCCCTGTCAAGGCCAAGAACAGTCAACGCGCATCAGTCAATATATGCCGTGGACTGGCCCACGCGGCAGTGGTTGTACTTTCGCTTGTATCTACCTTAAGTAATATATTCTTGTAATAACGTCCTTTGTGTTGTACAGTCTTCAGAGCATCCATAATCCCTTGATACGTCGATGGTTCAATCCACGTAAGGTGCTGGTCGTGAGGTGTGACCTCGAAGTTGGCTTATTCGTTACACCGTCCCCGTCTAACTCGAGTAGGCCTCCAGTCATTCGACATAGATCATCAACGCTGATGGTCTACACTATAATTAGTAGCCGACTAACTTACTTTTTAAGTTGCATGACTTTTTCCTCAGTTAAATTTATTTTCTTCTTCTTCTTCTTCAATTTCACCATTAAAGTATTTCTAAGTTCATTTAGGATTCCAGATAAACGTTTACCGAGAAAATCAGCTGAACAAATATCATCCTTATTATTAGGAATATCATGATGATTTGAATTTTGTGAACACCATGCTGGATGGTTATAACAACAAGATTCATTATTGAAGAAATTTCTTTTTGATGTAGATATTAATTGAATAATAAAATTTAAGAATAAAATCCATCCATTTAGTTGAAATGATCGGTCATCAATTCCATTCATATAGCTAAATATATATGAAAAATAAAAAGTATAATATCAATCATATAAAATATACAATTGTTATTTCATAATATCTGATGAAATGAGTAGTGAATTATTGATTTTGAGATTGATGTAACGCACTGACCAAATACATGATCATATATTCAGTTTTGAGAGTTTGGAGAACTACGAAAGTCATCATCCAGAAGATACAAGTGTTTATTAACAGTTGTCTACGCAAAATACTTCGGATTCGTTGGCCAGGCACCATCAGCAACAACCTACTGTGGGAGAGAGCAAACCAGATTCCAGCGGAGGAAGAAGCGCTGGAAGTGGATAGGACACACATTGAGTAATTATCTTGATACTTTTATCTTGTTGTGCTATTAGGGATCGGTAACTTGAGGCGATGGATATGTGTCAGGTTCTACATTGCATATGACTGACTAACGATCATTGATTAGTGAAAAAAATATACAGAAATGAGAATTAAGACTTTCATTGTCGATAACTATCAAAATAATCGAAAAGAATATGAACGCGCTTTAGAGAGAAATACTTTTCCATGATTCTTTTTACGCTAATATTAGCTGAGAGAGGGGATAAGTAGTACTACCATTTAGAAAATCACACGACTTGTATGGGTATGATCCTCAATGAAGATGACTAACACAATCACAGAGTTATAATCATATTTTAGCAGACTGACTTCAAATAAGTTGAAGTGTATTTTCTAGGTTTTAACGCTAACCAATATGTAAAACTTTTTAACAAAAGAAAAGAAAACCCAGAAAAAATAAGTAGTCCAATAGTTTCTGAAGTAAGACAAATATCCACTAATGTTACCGGCAACGATGACTAGTGATACCAGTCAGCTACTCAAAATATGAAGTAGATGGATCATGGATAGAACTCGTGACGTATCAGTTGAAAGATGAGTACTTTTATTGCATATCTAATAGGACGAATCAAATATCAAGTACTTTATAGTTTTCGAAGACTTACTAGTTAACTGGTCGTATTCAACTCCCCCCCCCAAAAAAAAACGCATGAAATAAAAAGACAATCGATAAACATGTAAACTTACTAAATTTTTATAGAATGTAACCAATGCATACTATCAGCGGTAATCATATTATATTCTTCATTAATTACTGATAATGTACTATTATTCATTGATCGATATAAGTAATTTAATCGACATAATATTATAAATAATAATGGTAAATGTAAACTATTCTGTATACACATAGATACTAATAAATCAGAATGTAGAAAATTCAATTTATTTTGTAAGAAATAAATATGTGAATAAATTTCACATATACCATAGAAACGATCTTTGGATGAAATTTCATTAGGAGCTGTATAAATGAATTAAAAGAAAAAGAAAAGAGATAAGATACATTGAAAAGAGAACATCATTTAATGAATAAAATCCAGTTCAATTAGAATAATGATGCAAAAAGGTCATAAGTCAAAGGTAGTACAGTTTCTTTTCTCTCTGACTTCATGGTCGTCCAGTAACAAGTCGAACTCATAAGTTACAAGTCTCAAGCCCCCAAATGCCCTGGTACGGCCGAGAGTGGGAGAGTTAGCTCTCCCTCTCGAAATGCTCTCACATGGCCCCGCGTATATAGCCTCTGTCAGGGAAGTCCTACTCACTAACTTCTCGTGACATTATTGTTGCTTACGGAATTGAGAGCACGAAAAGCGAATCTTCGGCGCTTCAACCGGGTTGGTGGACAAGGAGGGTCCACCTAAGGGAGTTGGAAAACCCTGATTCCAAACCAATGGTGCACATGGGCTCCAGTATCCTGAGGGAACAAATGACGTATGAATCAATCGTTGGTCACAGGCTACCATGGGACTACATCTCCTCACGATGCTCCACTGCCTTGTGGATCAAACCTTTAGGTCGAAGGCTCCGGGTGTGGCCCCCTAAGAAAACCACCTGCTTCAGTGTGGGCACCTGGGCAGTGTCGCAGCCCTCACACAAATCAAATGAGATTTGTGTGGTGCATATACATCTGGTGCCCGTTTGTACCAATATTCATGTATTTTTAAATAAATAAATTAAAAACTCAATGTTCGACTAGTTAACCAAACTCATAAAGACTATAATCTAGTTCGACGTCATAAATTTTTAAATGAAATATTCTTGATTTATACAAACGGCTTATTTATTTTCTAAAAACTGGTGTCTTCTATGGTTGACAGTATAGTGTATAATTTTATCTACATTAGTAATGAAAACTGTAGGGTTGACAAGATGGTGATTCATGTTCCCATTAATATTTGAGACTTAAAAGCTACTGTTATGTAGTTAAACTAAGCGAATCAATGTTATAATGAAGCGGAGGCATGCTTATCGTGGACATAGTTAAATAGGAAATTATTAAGTAAATAAACAAAAGTGATCGAGAAAAGAAACAACAATGTAAATCTTAACAAAGTTGGACAGTAGCTAACAGTAAAATCTAGGACGCATGTTTCGCCCTATTTGAGACTTTTCAGCTAGATGTATTTAGCATGCCCGCGTTGATATTCATACTGGGATTCGAACCCAGTAACTAGTGCTTTAAACACCGAGAGGTTATTCATTGAGTTAATGAGTCCACATAATCACAAACTTGCACAACAGGTATATATTTTAGGTGTAATATAAATCCCCAAATGCCTTGGTACGTCTGAGGGCGGGTAGAGTCCGTTCTCCCTCTGGAAATGCTATCACATGCTCACACGTAAACAGTCACCGCCAGGAAAGTACTACTCACTGCCTTCTCATGGTGGGGGTGTTGTCTACGAAATCGAGAGAACAAAAAAAGAATGTCCGGTGCTTTAATCAGATTGGTGGGCACGAAGGGTTCACCTAAGGAAGTTAGATAACCTTGATTCCTAACCAATGGCGCACATGAGCTCCATTATCATAAAGGAACAAATGCCGTATGAACCGATTGTTGGTCACCGGCTAACATAGTACTAACCAAAGACTTCAATGCACAGGTCGGGTGTCTGGGTACAGAGGAGAACAGTTTAGGTGGCTAATGAGGACTTGTTGGTCGCAGGTCAGATAACGGTGACCGTCTACTGAAACTATGCGTAGTTCACATCCTTTTTATGGCTTGCACTAATTATTGGCACAGTTATCGCCAATATGTTACCTGGCGTCCTCCTCCTGGATCTCAAGCCTAGACTCAGACTGATCACATTGTTTGCATCAACCTTATCTTACGATTCAGTGGCCAATAAATTCATCATCCTAAACGGATCAATGTCAGCAACTTGGTTTCAGCTTTTGTTACAACTAAATATCAAATCGAGCTGTATTCAAGGCTAGCCATCAGCTCACTGAAAATTTTAGGTGAGCATTGGTTGCAATTGTATGACGCCATGAAAACGGCAAGTAAAGTCGTTTGCGGCTTTGCGAAACGTTCCGCTTATAAGCACTGGGTTTCTTCAGGCACCTAACAAATCATTGAGGCCCGTCTGCCTACTCCGGGTGACCGCGAGTCTGACTATAAACGAAGACTGTTACGTAACGAAATTGGGCAAAGCTTGCATAAGGACCGAGAAGCCTGTTGGTCGGAGCGTGCCAATGAGTTAAAAGTAGCAGCTGCATCTGGTAACTGCCGGAAGCTCTTTCAATTCATCTGAGTTACTGGCAGCAAGAAGTCTGGCGTGAGCGAAACAATTTGTGAAGATTATGGGAGGACAGTCACTAACATATATCGACGTCTTAGATGATGGATGGAGTTTTTGAGAAGCAGTTCAATTGGTCTGCTGCTATGGCGACATCGATCAGACTGTCCTATGGCAGTACGTGTCCATAGGTATGGCATGTGCTTTGCACTTTCCAAGTGCAAATTACCTTTACAAGACTGGCAGGAGCATAAATATGAGTTCACTTTTTGTACTGAGCAGACAAATGTAGTCGAGAGGTTCGTGTATCTGGGTAGCTGTGTAAGTGATGGTGGTGGTGTGAGTGATAAGATAAATACACATATAGTGAAAGCCAAAGCGGCTTATGCTAATATGAGCCTTCGTGATGTTAGTCTGGTTGTAAAAGGTCGGATCTATAATGCGTTGGTGAGAGCAGTTTGCTCTGTGCTTGTGAAACCTTGCCTCTCTGAGTTGAGGATGTTAAACGACTCTCTGTATTTGATCATCGTTGTCTTCGAAGGATTTTCTAACATTCAGTGGCAACACAATGTTAATAATGTAGAGGTTCGGCATCGTGTATTCGTGCGCAGCGACGATAATTCAATTGATGTCACAATCTTGAAACACCGACTTCAGTATCTTGGACATATCCTAGGAATGTCGTATCGGTGAATCGTACATCGTGCATTATTTATCGACGCTTAGACTGGTTGTAAAATGTAGAGAGATGATCAGTGTATACACTAATTCCTGTTCGTTGTTGTTTTCCTTTCTTTACAGCCTCATTGTTATTATGCAGCACATATGTATTTGGTACCCCCTTTGTACCAATAATATTTATGTGTTCAAATAAATAAATAAATTCATAAAAAAAAGAAGAAAATTACCATTATCAATAACAGACCAAATTGTTGCATTCAATAATTGTACAAATCGACTAGCTGTTATTTGATCTAATAATGAATTCATTGATAATAAACTATATATTAATGGTTTTGATAAACATGCATTAATTGAATGTGGCATTATAATATTACTAATAATATCCATATTAGTAGTAAATGATAAATCTTTATTATTATTATTATTATTCATTTGTGTATTAATAGTTAAATTATTTAATAACCAAAATATAATTGCATTGATAAAATAATCAGGGATTGTATAGACAAGATTCTTATTATTATCTTGTTTAGTTAGATGACGATGATGGTGGATTTTAGAATGTTCTAATTTCGATAAAAATTCCACACGTGAACTAGAACGATTCACTAGTAGAATAATTTCATTACATAATTCAACAATTTGTTTAAATTCTTGTGAAGTTGATTTTCCTAAAGAATTATGAGAGAAAAAAAAACATAAAATTAGGATCTATATATATGTATATAATGTTGGATTTATGAGTCGATCTAAGCACTGGACAGCCGTTTCGTCCTAGTATGGAGCTCCTCAGCAGGGAACATCCATGATTACGAAACAACTGTCTTATGCGTCTAGGTTTTCAATAGATGGTTTAACTTAGGTCGACTAACAAATTCAATTTTTAAAATAACATAATCTTCACAAAGCCATATACTAATAATAATCAATATTTGTGAGAATATCTGAATAAAATTTAGGAAACAATTTATTATTTAGTATTTCTGTAATCTGTTTGAACAGATAAAAGATATTGCTAATTAAAGTGTGGTGTGGGTTACTGATATCCACATAAGTAGTATATGGTGATGATCGGGCATTAAATGTATTTCAGTAGAAGATCGATAAGGAGAGAACGGAAACGGCATGTAATTGGTACGAAAATGCATGAACAATAATAATCGGGGACAATGAACTGATATTTGCAGAAGGAACGATCAAGATTGAGACAATTGATTGTTATATTGCAAATTAACTGTTCACTATATGGTTCTCATATTTCAATGAGATATTCTGTACTTTTGTGCTAAAATACATTCGATTGTCCCCGCTCGTGTTCTTGTTCACTACAGTAGTGTCATTTTTAGACGTTTCTAAGCCATTATAAACTATAAATATCGTGTATTTTTTTTTACATAAATGAACTAACTTTAGAAATAAAATGTTTTGAGAATTTCTCTTTTCTGACTTCAGTTATGGTGTTAAATGTCAAGTACTGTAGTAGTCTAGAAATTGGCTAGGAAGTTAATATTTTAGGCTTTTGCATTATAAATCGACTCAAATACAAATATATAATTACAAGTGATAATTTTCGATCATCCTTCTTGCATTCTGTTTATCTCGCCAACGTCTGTCTCACAAGTCATCACACATTAACTGTGCTTATCGAGAGAACATTTGTGGTGGGAAAACTCGAGTTCTGTCACACTTTCAAAGCACAAATTTCAAATCGCATCACGCCATCAATTTCGTCAACTGATTGAAATATTGAAGAACTGATCGCATCATGTGAGGACTGAATAGTTACTTTATTTCAGTGTGAAAATTCTCAGTTAAAAAGAATAATAATAACCAATCAAGTATGTTGCTATTGCTAGTTAGATATGAATATATGTTTCAAAGTTCTGATAACGAGTTGTAACTTATCAAGTTAATCAGGTTAGGAAAGAGTGAAACCGCATAAGATAACTATTGCACTGTACAGTAAGCTAACTGAAATTGAGCGAATGAGTGATACCGTATTTTTCGCAAGTTCCAACGGTGCTGGATTCAATCTCCTATGAAGTCATGACTGAGTAATGATGTTAAACAAAGATGAACTAGTTATCCAGTGATTTTTAAAGTTGGACAGTAGAATACAGGATGCGCATCTCATTCCATTTCCAACACGTCAGCCGGATATAACTAGCACATCTCAGTGTTGATATTCACACTGGGATTCGTACCTTTCAATTCAAATGTCCAATGGATTATCCATTGAACTACTAAGTCTACACCATAAAATGACTATATCAAGGCTATCCGCACAGAATTCGCTTTCTGATCAGTTTTATTCCAGGATCTAAGATACTATTTCTAAATAATGAATAAAATCAACTTACGCCATCCAATTTGACCTGATACAGATTCTAATTCAGATAATAAATTACATATACGTAACCAGGTTAAGATTTTGACAACTTGTGAAGGATGTAGTTGGGATTTTATTAATGAATCATTGTCTGTAGAAGTTGACGATGATAAAATTGTCGTTGTTACCGATGAACTTGTACTAGGATTTAAATTATTAGTCAAATTAAGCATCATTGATGACATTCTATTCCAAACAATTGAAAATATTGATGAATCAGTTCTTGATGTTGATGATAAAGAAGATAATGGTAACGATGATGACGACGATAGCATATGAGTTTTGACAAATGAACTCAAAAAATAATCTAACATAAGTAAATCGTCTAATTCATTCGATGGTAAAGGATTATCACATAATATAGAATATCCTAAAAGACTAGTGATTTTACGTAAATAAGCTGAACGTTTCGAATGTAAAGAAATATTCACATTGGATGATTTATAATCATTTGATGATAAATTATGAATATTTGGATAAAGTCCAGTTGTTGATGATTGGATTGTAAATGAAGAATTCTGTGTAAAAGTGAATAGATCTGAAGATTTGGAAATCATACCTCCAGCTGCCGCTAATAAACTATCGATTTATATCAATTTTTATGGAAAGAAAACGAAAAAAATGTTTAAATAGTGATTTTTTTTCTTGACAAAGGAATTTGTTGCATAAGACAACTTCAACGGAAAATTGATAAAAAGATTAATTCAGATTAGAGAGATCTAGATTACTATTTTAGTGATATCTGTAAAGCAACTTGTGAATCGAATCTTAATTTCACGTATAATTTTAATTCACACTATTAATTCGAAAAGATTATTAAGTTGGAGTGAATTACATATTTAATTTAAAGATAACAAAGCTACGCTGCAAACAATTGAGATAGCTATGTATTCGAATGAATTTAATTTGGTGAGAGAAGTCTATGAAACGTAGTAGATGGTTATATTTATATATTCTAGTTGTACTACTTATAAGTAGCTAGTATTTTATTGTACAATTTCATATTCTAGATCAGAAGGGGTTTTGTGGAGATTTCAGTATTTTCGTAGTTGAAATCATGAAACCCCTTCTGATCTATAATCATATGCTCATTAGTGACTGACTTCAAGAGACATTTCCTGGAGTTCTAGTGAGAAGCACTAACCAGTGGAGTTCGACCAGGTATGTTGGGAGATATCAACTCACTGAGGACATTGGTGAATAGTTGCTCAATTTCGTAGATTGGTTGAAGTTAGACATTAACACCGTTGGATGATGGCCGACTCAGTGGTCTATCGGTTAAGTGCTCCGGCACGAGACTGATAGGTCTTGGGTTCGGATCTCGCGAGGCGGGATCGTAGATGCGCACTGTTGAGGAGTCCCACAATAAGACGAAACGGCCGTGCAGTGCCCCCAGGTATTTCATGGTGGTCTAGCTTCAATCGACTCATGATTTCTACTACGAAAATTTCATATTCGCATTTTATTGATTGACTATGAACTGACCACATTTATTATTGGTTTGTATAATTAAAAAAAGTTTGTATTGACCATTTTTAGTGATGCTTGTGCTACGTATTGACTGTTATTTCTAGTTTTATTACAACTATTTTAAACAAATGATGATGTAAAGCGAAAAAGAAAAGGCGAATAAATAAATGAATAAACTTACCCAAATAAGCGTCCTTCCATAGTTGTCGGTGGCATAAGAACATAGTAAGCTGGTATATTTTGTTCAGTTAAATACGATAGAATAAATATATAACACGACTCACTGACTATAGATAAATCTAGAGAACTTTGAATATTTTCCATGATAATTTTCAGTTGAGTTTTTATCTATTACAAGAATTAACAGAAAATTATTGATAATGAATGAATCAGATGAAAAGTTGAGGTTCTCTAAACAAAAACTAGAATGTATATATATTTCCCATAATTATGTCTAAGGACTTTATATAATATTTGTTAATTGTATGATATGGATAAATGTTTCATATGGGTACGTAAGTTTATTCAACTATTTGAAGCGAAAGGTACTGGATTCGAGTCCCAGAGTGAACACCAACTCTGAGATGCAGGTACATCCAGCTGACGAGTCCCAAATAGGACGAAACGCGCGTCCTGGATTCCACTGCTAGCCACTATCCATCTTTGATTACCATTTTAATTGCGTTTATAATGTAATTCCTGTTGAACATCACCTATTCACAGATAAAAGTTATAATTTAAGAGAGTATGAGCTATTTCTGGACATAAACAATTTGCTGGTTCAATATAGACCCATGATCGGATTCATGTGTTTTCCTCGTTTACTGTCAGAATCATCAGTAAGACAATTTTGGGCAAATAAAACTGAAAGAGCTAAATAGGTGTGAATGTTGTTCAATGACTACTACTCATAACATTATTATTTAATAGTATATTTCACAATAACAATAATAGTAATAATACCAATTATTATTATTATTATTAGTAGTAGTAGTAGTAGTATTACCATTGTTATTAATGGCTTTATTCAGTATTATATTTTTGGTATAATATAAAATTCCCAACAAAAAGCAGTTCAAAAAGTTTCGTTTTCTTATTTCTTGATCGACCCCAACAATAAATACTGAGTGAGCACCAGTTAGGTGTTAATAGTCCGAGAATCGACATCTGAATAATATTCATTATTTGCGATGCATATTCCCAGCCTCCACGATGTCTCTGATTGTGCTTTTTTTGTAACTTGTACAGAGAAAGGTCACACACTTTTCATAAACGTGTCTGAATGGGTTATGTGATTAATAGATAAAATGATGTGTTAAAACAAACAAAAACAGATAACTTGTTGAAATATCTAGATGGAAAGAACAGGTAGCCCAGATATTCAAGCGGACTGCCAGTATGTTTTAAGGTGTTCAAATGAAGGAGTTTTTAATCACAAACTAACCATTACCAGATGCAAATGTATTCTATATCCTTACTAAACTGTCGTTTTACTTCTCTTGTTCTTTTCTCTTCTATATTTTTCACAATTCCCCAAAACACAAGACACCTTCAAGTTAGACTTAAATCTATCACACGCTGAACGTTACAATTATAAGATTCAAAAATTAAATAAATAATCACATACTAAAGTACGAGTTTATCTGTTTAAGAAAACATTAATTCATTTTTGAATATCCATAAACATGTTTAGATAATAGGTTATGAACAATACCTTTACAGTGATAAAAGTAAACAGGTATAACAAGGTGAGATTTGAGAATTTTAACCGCTGTTTTCACACAGTTTATGAAGTTTAGTGAGTTTACCTAAGCTACTCTACATTCATTAGAGTGACTTCATAAATTAAAGCTGTTTGTTTTATAACAGCCAACGATATCACAGGCTATTCAGAATTTACTAGAAGGGTTCACTAGTAATTTAGTAAGAAGCTCTAGTAAGTAGCTTTAGTAAGAATCCGTAACCAGTCGGGGTTCAACAGTGTTGGGTGTAAGGGAGTTACTCATTGAAGACAATGTGAGATGGTTGTATAATATCGTCAACTGATTGACGTTAAGCATATAAGTCAATCGAACGACAGTTCAGTGGTTAAAAGATTAAGCACTCGATGGGAGGCCTGAAGGCCCTGGGTTCAACCTCCGGTGGGGTTGTGGATGTGTTCAGCTAAGGAATCCCAAACTAGAATGAGACGGCTATTCAGTCCTTCGTAGTTCTCAACGGTTATCTAATTAAGGTCAGTTCGCGGTTTAAACTGTAAAAGAAGTTTTTATGATAACATGTAATAAAAAAACAATTTAATTAAATAAATTTATCTATGTGAATATAACACCTACATCTTTGTTAATATCATTCGTCTGTAGGTTAGAAGCAATTAATACAATTAAAAATGTTAATGAATTAACGTATGCTTCGTCCATTTTAATCATAGAATTTTCCAGATGTAGTGTATTCGATTGGTTAATAAGCCAGGGACGTTGTCCTGGTACATTAATTGATTGATTACTACTTGAGCTATTCTGATCAAACCACCATTGAACATTAGAGAGTAGGCAGATCAGAAAATTTGATGCCAATTCTTTAATTGATTGACGATTGACAAAATTATCACAGTTCAAAAGTAGCTGAGTATAAGTACAAAAGAAGGGGAGGGAGTACGGGAATAAAGCGAAATTAATGATATGATTTAAAATATATACATCAAGTTATTAACTGGTCTTTAAAAACAGAAGGTATGCGCTTGTAAACATATGATGATTATATAATGATCGAATTTGCATTGATGTGATATACAGCCGAGTGAAAATTACCGATGAAAACCAAATTTGCATAGTTGAAATCATGAGTCAATTGAAGCTAGACCACCATGAAAAACCCGGAAGCACTGAACGGCCGTTTCGTCCCATTGTGGGATTCCTCAGCAGTGCACATCCACGATCCCGCACCCAAGAGATTCGACTCCAGGACCTACCAGCTTCGCGCCGGAGCACTTAACCGATAGACCACTGAAAACTAACTCCCAGGACAAACAGACACAAAAAGGGGGAAACATGAGTAATTAAAGTATTTCTTTCTCTTCATATTACAGACCAACTAGGAAAAAAACTACATCAAACTCTTGTCAAAAGGTTTAGTTAAGAACCAAGTATAGATAATCAAAAGTTTATTGACACAAATACGCAATGGAATGAAGACATTTATAACATTATATGTGACGCACAAGGAGTACAGTCTATATTCTCTTGGTAATCAGCCATAGATTAAATTACTCAGCTACATTACTTTATTGAACATAACATTTAACATAGAAACGGATATGATTAAGGATCATTAGCACAGATGTATCTGTTTTCTAAAAAGTACTACGACCTTAACGTGTGTAGTTTTTGGAAAAGAAACATTCAACGGCACATTGAATAAACATAACTTTCATTACGAACTGATATCATCTGATGATCTACCAGAAACCAAGGCAGAAGCAGGTCGTTACTCTAGTCTAGTATAGAACTATGACACGCTCACAATCAAGCATGAAATCCAATCTAGAACCATTAAAATCTCACTGCGAGCACGATCGGCATTTTCAACTGTAATTGTAATTTCAACTTATTTAGATTCAGTGGCATAAACATATTGTACTGACCATGAAATCTCAATATATTTAGTTCGAATCCATGTAATCGTCGGTCTTTAAACTGTTGAAGAGTTTAAAACCATGAATAAACAGCCGCTCAATGTCACCACTGACAGTTTTTAATAGTTTTACAGCTAAAGTTAGTTCGTTATAAGTTACCTTCAAAATATGTGAGGAAACATATAAAACCACTTCGTCGAAATATCACCAAATACTGGGAATGAAATATATGAATACGAAAATTTAATATTTAGAAGAAGAAAAGTAGTGTATATATACACACTGTTGGGATCAATTTCGATTCATACCACTCAGAATATCCAACCATAGACTGTCTCATTGTAAAGCTCATTTTGTTATGATATGTAATTAATATGCTGCAATTATTACTACTCTGTCAATGATGGGTAATCCTAAATTATCTGTGATTTTTGTAATCAAACAATGATCAGGTCAAGAAGAGACTATATACACAAAGTTACCATGATCATTGAATCTAAACAGTCTAAATTTGGCTTCCATATATATGAAGTCAACGATAGACACCATTTAGATAGTATGAATTCCTTTTTCTCATCATTATTCTGATTAAAATCACCACTGTCATCATCCTGTTTTTCTTTCTCATTGATGGATGAATAAATTAGAAGAGGTAATGAAATTTTATGTATATTTTGTTTACATAAGTTGGTAGTAGTAGTAGACGATGTGGAAGTAACTGGTACCATATTTAAATTATCGCCGAAATTACTTGATATGCATGTTGTTGAAGTGAACCATATTAAAAATAAATTGATTAATTGATTTGACCAAATTGGATTACCATCAGTTGGGCAAACTATATTTAGTTATCAGAAAAAAAAGAAGCAAAACAAAAGAGAAATATCAAGGTAAAATACAATTAAGTGAACGTATGAATAAGATGGAATGAAACCTGTGTGGAAAAACAAATACACGAATGTTATAAGCAAAGATGGATGGTGGTTAGCATTGAAATCCAGGACGCGCGCCTCATCCTATTTGAGATTCGTCAGCATCCCAGAGTTGATGTTCACTCCGGGACACATGCCAATAAGAGACTAATCAATTTCAGTCTTAAACATTAATGGGATATTACAAATACATTATTTATTAATGAGAAAATTCAAACAAACAATACAAAATGAATTTAAATACATAAATGATTACTCATTAGTTTAAACGCTTCTTAATTGAATTATTTGACAGTTAGGATATTAATCAAGCTCTTAAACCAAAGCAAGTGCTCTTTTAAAGAACTTATTTCATCCGAACCCATTACTTGAGGCTATAATTTACGACACAATGGATCATTCTGTTAATGGTCTAGAAATGGAGTATCATTAGATGACTTCTCATGGTGGTAGGTAGTCAAAATAGAATATACTCTATATCGATGTAGCTAATTTACCAAGTGTAAGTTTCTATAATAGGCTTTGAGTCACATGTTTTGTGCGAGGGCTAATGACACTTACGACCCCTATGCCTAAACCGAAATAAGAGGGATGGAATCAGAAACTCAGACATACTATTTAGAAACTAAGTGGCTTAACCACTAGTCCACTTCGCTTCTTTAGCACATTAAAGCCTAGATACACAATCTAAAATTCTACCTGAAAAAACTCTTTATCTGTTAATCAAATGTTAGCTTCAAGTATCAAACTTTCTCCCCTCACTTTCACAAAAGTATCCTTGCCATGTGAAGACGAAGGGTATGAATTCTGTGGAAAAGGCTATAAAAGGATGGTGACAGCAAAGTATTACCAGAAGACCTCCCTGACTTGCAGCTGTGACAGGGCGTTAGGTAATGTTTTCTTATTAAATTGGTAACAAAGCAAATGTTCATACACTTGACTTTCAATCATACATTTGTGTTTATAAGGGATAGTGATAATGTCTCACTGAAAAAATCTAACTGTAACAGCATTTGAGATTGTATCCCGAAGGTTGGATGTCTAGTGATTTAGAGAGAGAGAAGGATAAGGATAGTAAACTATGATTCCCCACATCTACTTACCTTTAATAGCAGAATTAAGACATTCAGAGAATCCTTTTAAACAACATTTTGCATACACAATAAAAGATGATGATGATTGATATGATGTTTGTATTGTTGTAGATGACGATGAAGTTGTACTGGATTCAGTTGTATTATTCGCTTTGCCATTGTAATACAATGTTATGCATTTTTGTAAAATACAACCAAAAACTTGTATTAACATGTCTATAACGATGGATTGACCTATTGTTTACAAAAGAAAAAGATATAAACTTCAAGATAACAATAAATATTTAGGGTTATTTGATAAAAATATAATCGCTGTGATTAAAAGTATAACTCCACGTTTTACCATTTGAGAGAAGATATAAACAGATTATTGGTATTATTTGATCGTGTTATAGTTTCTCTTATTACGACCCAGCTATTCCTATTGCTTAGTATTACTGTATACCAATTCACTTTACAAGTCCCCAAATCAGAATACGATTGAACAGGAATGAAATTATATTTCGAATAATAAGGTTAGATGGAAGTAAGAAGCACAATAAGAGAAATATATACTAACTATAACTATACTAAGTTATAGTTTTTACATCAGAAGATTCTAGAGTCTTCTCCAAGTATCAATTAACGCTGACTGGACAAGAAATAGCCAATCAGCGTGCGCCCCAAAAATGCCCTGGTACGGCCGAGAGTGGGTAGTGTCCGCTCTCCTTCTCGAAATGCTCTCACATGGCCACGCGTATATAGTCCCTGCCAGGGAAGTCCTACTCACTACCTTCTCACACCATGGGTGTTGTTTACGAAATCGAGAGGACGAAAAGAGAATGTTCGGAGCTTTAACCGGGTTGGTGGACACGAAAAGTTCACCTAGGGGAGTTGGAAAACCCTGATTCAAAACCAATGGTACACATGGGCTCCAGTATCCTGAAGGAACAAATGGTGTATGAATCAATTGTTGGTCACTGGCTACCATGGGACTGCATCTCCTCACGATGCTCCACTACCTTGCGGATCAGCCCTTTAGGTCAAAGGCTCCAGGTGTGGGCCCCTAAGAAAACCACCTGCTTCAGTGTGGGCACCTGGGCAGTATCACAGCCCTCACACAAATCAAATGAGATTTGTGTGGCGCATGTATATCTGGTGCTCTCTTGTACCAATATTTATGTTTAAATTAATAAAATAAATAAACTGTGTTATCAGTAATTCACACAACTTTTCCTACTGGTATGCCTTAATGTATATATCAATTGGTTGATTTTAAGCTGATAACCACATTTCAATTGACAGTCGTTCTGAATAATCATTTAATGTAAAACGGACAATTAATTTACCATTCTGTATAGATAAATGATCACGTAATATGCAGCATCCAATTTTTTCGCACAACTGACAAGCTAGTATCATTAGAAAATGAATAATCGTTTGTATAGTTTGAGACGAGTTATTTTGTAACATTGAACAACATTCATCGATTAAAACGTTTTGTGTATCACGTAACGGTGATAACGATGTCACTGGTGAAGAATTAACAGCCGAAGTCAATCGCCTATGTACATGATTGAGTAATTGAGTTAACTGTAAATAGAAGCAAAACACTAGCAAAGTGAGAGCGAACGTGTGTAACAGATACAAACAAAATGACGAAAAATAAATACTGAGATAATAAATTTTATCCAGTTTCTTTTTAAGTGTCAAAACTTAAACAGTTTATTATTTCCCAGATATATGGTAAAAAATCAATAGCTGCAAAGGTGGGTCATTAATTTAGGAACTGGGGTTAGAATTATTAAGTTGTAAGTTCAAACATGTTATAAATAATTCAGCGCAGATAGACGGATGACACAATTATGATACACTTCGCATCCAATGTGTAACACTCAAAGGTAGGTATGTAAATCTGTACTTGATAAAAGTCTTATTAACAGTCATGGGAATCACAACGGTTCCTGTTTCCCAGTGTAAGCCATAGAACCACGGATACAACAAAGGCAACACTTAAATAACAGAGACTCTACCATAGACATAACTCAAACGAACTAATGTCGATGAAACGACATTTAAGTTAGGAATAAACTAACTAAACTATAGAAATATATGTCGAAATAAGTTTGTGTAAAACTTGCTTGTTCAATGGACAGAGTTGTAGAGCCAGAATTAGTGCTTATATCAGCGATCAGCAAATCTTGAAACAATATCCATATGTCAAGATATTTAGGGTTACTAAGATCTATCAAAAGAGAACATGGAAATTAATTTACAATTAACTAATAAGACAACTTAATTGCAACAAACAATGAGCTAAATAATAAACCGTAATACTGATAATGTTAACGCTACATTTGGAAGCCAACAAACAACTATTGATTGAGAGTTTAGTATATAAACAACAATAAACCATTCAAAACAGTTATAAATAGTATATATTTTATAAAATTCTGAATAGTTTTAGGTACATTAACATCACACATTGACAAGAAGTGTCAAACTTTAGATTTCGATGAAATGAATAGTTGGCTATGCATACATAAGGTATGTTATACCATGCTTAAGTAGTTACCTATCATTCGGAGTGAAAAGATGAACACAATAAAAAAGCAATTGTATTTTTTCTGTATGATGAAAACCGGTCAAACGCAGTTAGATATATCAGTAACACGTATTGAGTGAAATTTTCAACAATTGAAGTGAAAGTTTTGTACATCTGATCCCAACGCCAATAAGCACTACGGAGAGAGATAGTTAATCGCGTTTTAGTTATTTGATTCGTTTATGTAGAAGAACCATAACGAGAGAAGGATACACACAGCTGATCTGTCATCAGAAGGAGGATGGTACAACTTATTGTAACAGAATGATTATACTACAAAAGGTGTCTGGGCTGGACTAAAAAATTAATTGAATCCAAGATCGTTGATTTGGGGCTCAGCTGTGATCAGATCTGAGGATCCAAGTTCAGTCAATTATATAGTCGAGAGTCTTAAGCTAGGGTAAAAATATATTTTATTCTTAGATCCTCAAACATTCTTCACCGTGAGATGCTGGTCGAGTAGGAATAAGCTAGAGGAAAGATAGAAGTGGCCAAAAAAGACGTGGTATCATTTCATGAAGTCATCAACTGTTAGATTGAACCAAGCTGGTAAGTATAGAGTACCTGGTTGGAGTTCACATGATAATCGCGATCAGCGGTTAGAGATATTGGATAACATGACTCAGAATTAGTCCTAATGAGGCAGGTGGATTCACTCCTTTTCTGCCCCTATATTAAGTTGTAAAATTATTTAATATTTTCTATTTCTCAAATAAATCATTTCTTTTGCAGCCATATTATACAGTGTTTGGCCTTACTACTGATATTATTATTTCTGCTCAATTGCCATTGAGTTTGTTAATTTTATCTTGCTGTGAAAATGAGGTATGATAACTTGGACTGACGTATATTTGTGCTGAGTTTTATATTGACTAAAGCCGACTGACTACATGGTTACCTTATATTAAATCAAGGTGGGAATAGGTCCAAAACCAGTGGATCTATGAAAGTTTCAGAACTGCGTACTAGTGTCGAAAGTTATTTCAGATTCACTTACTTTGTAACAATAATTCGAATGCTAGAACAAACATATCCGGAAAGTGGTTTGTTAACAATGCTTTCAAATGTACAATACAAAGCTGGAGAAGAATAAATGGGATAGATAATAAGAGAATAATTAGATGACTTTTAAAGATTAATTTAAAATAAGAAATTTTTTGTCATGAACTAAAGTCAACCGAGAAACCATTGGAAACAAGAGAGGACTGGAGAGCTATTTCACTCCCATGACTCTGTCAGAGATGTTACTTAGGACTATCAGATATCGAAGCTAGAGTTTTATATTTAAGCCTTGTTTTGAAGTGCAGTAAGTCCTTATTCTAAAGTGAGCCTTTAGTGAACACACAATTATTGGAAATGTAGACTATTCAATTGTCTGAGCGGCTCAAGGTTAAAATGCTTATTGCGAGACCTAAAGGTCGTGAAGTGTATACCATGTTTGTGGGGTGGTGGTTATATACTGCTAAGGAACCTGAAACTAAAACTAAACAACTGCTTAGAATGTGACTCTCAATTATTCATCAGCTGACGTTAGTCCGTGACGAAAACTCTTCCAAATAACTATAGATAAGGGAAAAACAAATGATCATACATACTTATATATTGTTGTATCGTAAGCCCCATAAAATTTCACGTGACTAAATTGCAATCAAACACCAACTTGTACGACCTTGGCAGTGTGCCAAACCAATGACGGGTTAACCAGTAAGAACAGTCTACAGTCAATTCTGAGTCAGTATTGGTTCTTCTCCTCTAGCCTCGTCTGTTTGAGTCTAGAACACAATCTCGGCTTCTACTGTATGAATACTGTATTTCAGATATACACAGTTTAAATGCAAGTAAATCAGATTGCATCATGCCATAAAGTAGAATATAACAGTTATACAAGATCAGGCCAAAAGTGGCTGTGAGTGTGAGAGACTGTAACTAGTAAATTGGGAATAATTTAAGAATGGTAGATCGTATAATAGTAGTCAATAAGTCAAATGGAAACTCATAATAAGAAAGATAGAAATATATATAATCTCGTCACTTAATAGCTATATATATAACAGTCCATAAATAGTTCTCAGAAGTTACCCATAATTTAATCTTCCTCGGTAACAACACATGTTTAATTTATTCAGAGGAAGCGTCGAATAGCTGTTTAGTTCCATTATTCAGCTATGTGTAGTAGCTTCCAAGGTAATATAAATTCTTGCTAGTAGTGTAGTGGTTTTTGTACCCGGTTCTCAGATGCCAAGTTCCAGGTTCTAGCAATGGATCTAGACATCTGGGTTTGAGAAACCAAGCAGTATTGAAGTTTTAGTCAATAACTGCCCTCAGCAAATAAGACCTTAGGGCTTCTCGTGGAGCTCCCAGGGTCGTGTGGGCCAAACCTCTTTAGCTAACCTGGGCGGTCGAATGAGAACGGAATGATCCACCACTAGGTTGTGACCTGGATTACTAGGAGACTATACTTTGAGGCTCTGGAGTCGTGAAACAGACTGCCGTTTGTACATGCTTATGTGTATGAAATGTATATGTTTTAACTAGTGTATTTTGTGTATATAGGTAGTGTGAAAGGGGTATATACCGGGTTAGCTGAACTTGAATGAGTTAAGAGTAGACGGTCTGCGGAGGGACGATCATCAATCCGTGTAAGGGGGCAAAGGGGGATTCTTTCTTCTCAACCTAGTCTCCCAGGAAACCATCAAAACCACCATAGACGAGAGAAATATTGGATTACAAGTAAATGACAAGAACAAAAAAGTGAAGACCATCGAATATGGAATACGCGGATGATCTTTACTTGATCACAATAAATACCAAAGGTATCACATGTCTGTACGATGGAGTGCATATGTCTCTAGTTTGTGTATTTAATACACGCATATTTGAAATGCTTGCATCTATGCCTATGTATGTCATACTGGAAGGCATGAGATGAGTGTATATGTGTATGGTAAATAAATTAGAGTGAGATTGTCTTGTAAAAACCATTTTTGGGCGCTGTAAAATCTTCGAAAATTCATCAATTAAATGCGAATACGTTAAAATGTTTTTTGACAAGGAGACGAGACCGACAAAAGCTATTTAATTTCGTACACTCCTAAACATTTAAGTTTACACAAAGCATCGCATTTATTGCCTTGCTGCAAAACTGGTCGATAAAGGCCAGTAAAGACATTAGAGGTCTGAACATGATATACGTCATTGCTGAATAAACGATTAGTGTTACAGAAGGTCAACTAGTTGAATGGTAGCAGATTACTGATACTCGCTGGTGTGCACTAACCAATATAAGAACGTAAACGTTCATCAATACAAGACAAAGTTAATGTGCTGAACCGTTTAAAAGCATCAGAAAGCGATTTTTCAAAAAAATAAGGCCTACATACCTTATGTAAGTCATCATTTTCTTCTGAACAAGTAGAATTTATGTCTGATGAATAAACATTGGTTGTCTCTTCAATACATGTGAATAAAGCAAGCATTAACTGACTCCATTGTTTTTGACTAAAATGTTTAATTTCAATCGAAAACCAAGCTTTGAAGTTAATCTACAAACAAATACATATAAAGCACCCATTTTTCACGAACACAAGTTGGATACAAGTAAAGAGATAATGAGAACATTGTACCTGTTAATTAGTTATTATGACCATGAAATTCTTTAGTATGGATATAATTTTTATGAAAATTTCTACGGAAAACATTGTAACTACTGTTTTCAAATGGCTTTACATATCGCCCATAAAGCTGTCATATGTTGACATAGAACTAATACATACAGAAGTTTCTTTCATAAAAATTGAAAACTTTTAATTCCATACCATGAGTGCAGATACGCTTCACAATGAAAGTCAATATACTTCCAGAATATTATGAACGAATGAGAAGCATGCAAATGATTAGTTATGTTGCTGTCTATGAGAATACGACTAGATATTAGGAGGGGAAGAAGACAGTGTACAAAAAGGCAGACAATACAATGTTAAGTAGGTAAACGATGAAGTGTGAAACTATTTGATCTGTCGAAGACTAATCAATATGAAGAAGTTCTAATATTTCTAAGAGGGAGAGTAAAACTCACGTCCTATATGTAGAAATTTGACAAATCTACCGCGAAACTAGTCAAGATAAATAGAACAAAATTATAATTTTGACTGATTGGAGTTGGAAATATGAACTACCGAATTATAATTCAGTAGTTTAATAATATCATATTCACGAAGAGACCTAAAATGGCGAGACTAATTTATATACAAATCAATCAGATTTAGAATAATAGTTATTGAGTCTTGGCGCAAAATTCATCCACTCATTTGGCTAAATAGCATCTTGGCATTATAGCTGATGTCAGTTCGTGATAAAAACCCAGAATCTAACTCCTAACCCTAACGTCTATCTGTAAATCCTAATCCTGATTCCTCACATTAATTTATAGCTCTTAAGTGTCGTAAGTGGAATTCTCAAATGGTGTAGTCTTAATACCTAAAAGTTATCTTATTGAATCTTGTGTATAATCGTAGGTAGGCATCATTGAAAAGTTTTATTAATTAGTATGTAACTACTGTTCGCTATCTCATCTCCAATGTATGATGAAAATTACCATCAAGCAAACACAAAAATTATCTTTAATAAGAAAAATACTTACTTTTTCCAAAATACATAAAGCAGTTTGTGCATTACATCGAAATCTTATATCCATTAAACGTTGATAAATCGGCAGTAATGGATGTTGCTGACTTTGATATAATGATGATAATGACGATGGATTTGGTGGTATAAATGTTGATGATAATAAATTTGATAAATGTGGCAATGCAACCAACATATCCAACAATAATTGATGTTGAGTTGATAAATTTGTTAAAAATTCACTTGCTATAAATATCAAGAAAAGAATAAATAGTTGAGTAAAATATAAAAAAATGGATAATAATCTTGGTCAATTAAACGTAGGCCCAAATAATAAGCGGATGCTAGTGGTTGACAATGTGACTTACTTTCCTAAAGGGAACAAGATATATACATATTTATGAATGATTTGTACATACTCTCGATCCCTGTCTCTACCACTTTCGGTTTTCCCACTATAAGTGTGTTGAAGTATGTAGATAACTGATAAAAAGATTCAACCAGTCAGTTAGCTTTTTACAGATTTTATGTCAACAAAAATAAACACGGGACGGGTTTACATTTTACTACGATTTTGTTTGACATTAAAATTAAAAGTAATCGAGTTTAATTTAAAGATTTGAGTAGGATAATATACATTCGTCCTATTTCGGTAAGTCCTCATTAGCTGCCTAAATCCTGTAATATTTAAAAATCAAAATTACGTGGCATTTGCATTTTAGTTTTCCTGTATTTAGCATCGCAATTTGTAAAAGTAAGCGTGTAGCTTAGGATCAAGGTTAAAAAAAATCGTGACTAATTTTCAGCCAGTTCTTGGTTGATCAGAAAGCAGCTTTTGTAGATGAATAGTTTGTGAGAAATAAAGCAATAATGTTAAACAAAGTGCTGACAGATTTTACATGAATATCGAATCAATCAAAGTTCTCTACAAGTCATTCAACCTGTAAATTAAAAAAGTGACATGTAAATTTGCCCATATGGGTATATATTATCCGTCTCCTCCTTTTATGCAGGCTCAATTTAATTTTAAGTCCCCATATTGTTCTTGTTTAGGTATAGGTATTCAGGCTTAGGATTACAGGGTTTGAAGTTTTCATCATGAACATCATCTACAATTAAAAATGACCTGTAGCCGCATAGGTGAGTGGATTTCGCACAAAAATGAAAGAGTTGCTCTAGAGTTATTTCGCTTATAAAATATAGTACCGCCAGGTTAAGGTTTGTTTCAGCAATATAAGACTAGGGAGAGTGTCAATTTCCCTGTTACATATAGTCTACCGAGATGGCACTGAGTATTTGATAGGTTTAATACCATCACTTTATTCTGTGATAGCAAATATTAGTTTCTTGTTACTACTTTAAACGTTTTGAGCAGTATACAAAGGTACTTATACTGTTCGTTATACATAATATTTCAATTTCGCGCAAAAATCTTAAAGTCGAATTGTCGATTAAGACTGGCTTGTCTGTATACCATCTTCTTATCAGTTGTAAGCTTTTTGTAAAAAGACCTGAGTGTACGTAGTTCAAAGTTATTTATTCTACATAAATCTAATTATAAGGTCTATTACAATATTTGCACAGTTGGAAAATGGATGACCACCAATATCACACGTGCGACACACGAAGTAGTCTGAAATAAACAAAATGAGTAGTATTGTAATGTGTAAGACAGAATCAAGTAACTTCTTACCAAGTTCACCAACACACTTCGAAAGTACTTGCTTAGTTAATGGACATTGAAGTAAAGGGCCAGAAAGATTTTGACAAAGTTGTTGAAAACATTCCAAACCAATATTTTGTACTGCATTTAACTGATTATTGATAGAAGTATTAGTGGTAGTCGTAGAAGCGTAAGAAGGATATAATGAAGATGATGATGAAGATTCAGATGAAACATGTGTAACATTTGTATTGAGACTTTTTGATTCAGAGGTAATTAAACGTGATTTATGGATCAAGTAGCTGAATTTGCGTAAAACAAAATGCAAAAAAGATTACGTAATAACAGTGATGATGAATATCAATACGTATGAAGCTTGGGAAAATCTTAGGAGTGTTTATACTAGCTATTTTACAACTATACAACACTACATAAAGTTTAGTGTTGTCAAGACATGTAGCTTAGCGGTGGACAAGTCAATCAGTCAGTCATAACCAACGTAAAGTCTGGTATAAATGTGTACCGTTCTCATTGATCACACCACATTCGCATACAGAGAAGTAATTAGCAAGATGAAGAACAAAAGAGTAAGAGTAATAGCAGAACTAATGATAGTAGCAAAGGCTTAGCATAAGGATTCTACGTATTAAAAAGTGAGTAAAAGTATTGAATAAAAGTGAAACTGATGATGAAATCTAGGATACAGGTACATTCAGATGACAAATCATGAACAGGACGAAAAAGATAATACTAGATTCCCCTCTTAGCTGAGACCGATCTGCTCTGTTATTTATTGAATATTTAGTAAAAATCAACAGAAATCCTTGTCACTATTTGCAAAGAACGTTATCTGGGAGACTCAAATCACTCTTACTCGTACCAAAAGATAGAGAGATCTAACTTAATTAAACAATTCAAGTCACTAAATTTACTAATCAGCTAATAATACTACTAACCTGACTGCATTCTCCAACTGAAGTACAGTACGTGCCCAATTTACTCCAAAATTTGAACCCTCTGATGAGGTGGAAGTTGATGGTGGCGAAGAATCATTGTAGTTTAGAACATCACAGGCTGCAGTTCGTGATACATCTAGTGCCAATTTAATTAATTTGTCAGTATCAGATCTGTTCATTTGATATAGCTCATCAATCTCTTTATTTCGTTCATCTGTTTGATATTCACATGAAATATTAGTACCACCGGAGCACGGTTGATGACCAGGCATCCAAGAAGGTAGGACTAAAGTAGTAAGTAGAGAAAAAAAAGAAGAATTATGGTGCATAGCAGACTTAACTTGGAAATTTGAAAACATCATTCTGAACAAATGTTATACTGACAGGGGGAAAGGACACATCAAAGGATTCATTTCCAAAGGCTGACACTAACAATAGTTAATCACTAAGTAACAATCATTCTATGTGCCAAGTTACAATGAGGCTGTTAATCTAAGTGACTCGATATCGCGTGTACTATGTTTGGATGTTTGGCGATTGCATGATTTAAGTTTCGTGCTACTTGACACCCATTGAATTCTACAGGGAATGTCGATTCCCTCAAAATTGCAGGTAACCCTTGTTGAATGATGTTAAATAGGATGAACCCCAGGTCCATTATTTTCTGCCAACTACCTACAACTAGCAAACAACAACGGTTGACATTATCGAGGCTTATGTGAAATAGCTGAGTAAAAAGTACAGTGATTGAAAGATATGCTACATAAAAGTGCTTAAGTGAGAACTAATGCCTTTATATTATTGAATCGGATTTTAACGATCCACGCTTTCAACTTTAGCCAGAAAGATGAACATCATTAAGTACAATGGAGGACGACATCTGACTTATTCACATCTAAAACTATTTGCTTTTAATAAATAACTTATCATAACACAAAAAATTCAGAGAGTTATAATATTTGAAGGTAACAAACAGGTTTAACAATCTTATACATTCACAACATCACATAAGAGGAGAATCTTACAAAGATAAAATAATAAGGAAAGTAGTAGTCGTAAATTCAAGTCAATGGTAAAAACTAAAGAATACATGATAGTGGTCTTGAGTGCTGTTAGAGGTATGAGGGCAGTTATTCCTTACCGGTTGCCCATACCGTGGAAGGGTTTTTCTAAAGGTACTTGAAAAGAAAATTGGATTAGAGGTGGTCTTAATGACCTGAGAGCGTGACCGCAGTGCTCAAGGAACAACTGCTTGAGGTCGGTCACACACGACCTTTTTGTGGGTAGTTTCTGTGTTAGCTCCGTATTTGTTGGGACAAGACGAGGTGTGACTTTTTAGGGTCGACCTTTTCTAACCCCCATCCCTCCTTGTGGGAAGGCAGCATCGCTGTTTTGCTGGTTGTCTGAAGGAAACACCTTACTGCCGTCAAAGCTCTGTACAGTCAGCAGTACGACTTCGACTTTGGGTTTGCTGTTTTTAGTCTCACCGCTTGAGGAACGATTGTTTCAGCCAGTATAGCTCGATTGGTTCATCACGATAGGCAAGCCCGACCACCAAGTCAAAGTAGCAGCAAGAATACATGATAAATCTTGTTGAATAGTGGAAATGTACCCGGACTTCACATTATTTACAACGTACTTATTAGAAAACTGATCATTCCTTATATCAAATGATGTACCACCTTTCCTCAAAAAAAATAAGAACAAACTTACTTGATTGACATTCAACATATTGCAGTAAACTGACACGAACTGGAATATATAATTTTGGGAGAATATTTGTACAAAATTCATTTTGTAACTTTTCAATACATTCAATACGATTACACATTTGTTTAGCATGTTGACGTAGTGAATCTACTGTATCCTAATAAAATTTGAAATTTATTTTAAAAATAAATAAATAATCATATTATGAATATCATAAATACAATTGCACTTGTTTTTAAAAAGGATTATACAATTTTTAACAAGTTGAATTCACGAGTTTACCGACGTTATTACGTTATAGACCTACTTTTTTTACTTGAGTTAGTTCCGCCCCATTTTTTATTTCGTCCTATCTCATGTTTTTTTTTTTTTCCTTTTTCCCTCTTTTTAGTTTTCTTCTTTTTTTATCGTTTTTTTGTTTTTTTCCTTTTTAATT
>NC_031496.1:7122810-7345570 GCF_000237925.1 Schistosoma mansoni
AGCACGATGTTAACAAACACATCCTGTTTTAAAGAACATTAGTGAAGAGGGCTAACAGGAAAAATCATTTAATTTATCTGCTTCCATCGAACTCTATATTTAATAAAACATAAGGTCAGTGAAAATGAAGTATACCTATGACTGATATAGATATCTACCCAACCATTTTATTGTTCTTATTGGTAAGACAGTAAATATAAGCTCTAATAGTTTTGTTAAAAAGGTTTATGAAGACGTTACAAATAAACTGTTCAACTATAGATGGCCACAATGTAAATATCAAATTATAACCACTACAGTGTTCGTTGGTGAAATATTCATTCCATGTAAATTCAACTGTTAAGAATATTACAATCTCCACAAAACTCCTTACTGATATTTATATAATTGTTCTGCGTGGTAGATCATTGAGGCAAACAACTATAATTTATTATTTTGATTGTGAATGTCAGAAAAAATCCAGAGCCTACATTTTATTCAATCTGCGACTTATTATCAGATGAATGGATTTATATCCATGTTTTATATAGTTGAAATCATGAGTCAGTTGAAGCTATACCACCATGGAAAACCTGAAAGCACTGGACGGCTGTTTCGTCCTATTGTCCGACTCCTCAGAAGTGCGCATCCACGATCCCGCCTCGCGAGATTCGAACCCAGGACCTACCAGTCTCGTGCCAGAGCACTTAACCGATAGACCACTGAGCCGGCATCCAACGGTGTTAATGTCTAACCCCAACTTCCAGGGTTCCAATCTCACGAAGCGAGTAGGTTAGACTTTTGTTGTTATAGATGTTTCTCACACTAGGACTAAAAAGTTATGCAGCTACATTTGGTTTTCGATGTTTAAGTAGCTAAAATCAGTCCGTGATGTACTTTTGAAATTCAATAATCTCCACAAACTATTTGTAATCATTAAAGCTTCTGTTGTAGTGAACAGACAGAAATGAAAAAAAAGTATTGGAAGATCAAAACGAATATTATAAAACAATACATTGTTCAGAAATAGAGTTTCGATATGCTTTGTTGTCAGTCACTATAAAACTATGGTTAAGTAAACTAAAAGCAAATGTTGTCCATGATCAATATAATTAGCACTAAAGAAGCTAGTGGACTAACAGATAAATACAGAACTACATGAAGAAGCCTATCTTTTGAGAAAACTAATGGCCTTAAAGATTGATGACTCGATAATCTATCAGATGAATAACGAGAACTAGAATAAAGTAGACAAGAGATGTAATACATATTCTTTAAGCACCTTTAGGTATGAAATAACACTTAATAACCAAAGTGTTATTAGAATTTGATTAGTATAGAGGTCATATAATAAAGTAAATAAGAAATTGATCGAATCAACTAAAGGCTTTTTGTCCAAATTTCATCATAATTAAGAGTTAGTTTTTACTTCAGTAATTCTCCTAATATCAGTAGAAGACTTATTCAGACATAAATAAATCAAATAGTTTAAGTGATAGGAACGAATCGTAAATAGATGATATGTTTATGGATCATTTTAACAATCTAAGAGGAGAGTGGTGATATGATACAATACTTCACTAATTTTCGCCTACCAAACAATGTCCAGTTATTTTATGGTAAGTAGCACAACAAAACGTTTTTATCAACGTATGATAGGAATGAAGTTCAGAATTGACTAAAATGGTGTATTTATTCCTTGATGTATTTATTCCTTATCCTCTCTTAGATCTTGAGCAATGATACAATGTGCTCGAGTGATGAATATCCTTGAAATCAATTGATTAAAGTAAATTTGTAAACGAACAGATGCTGACTAAGTGATCGCCCCCAAATGCCCTGGTACGGCCGAGAGTGGGGAGAGTCTGCTCTCCCTCTCCAAATGCTCTCTCATGGCCACGCGAATATATAGCCTCTGCCACAAAAGTCCTACTCACTGCCTTCTCGTGCCACGGGTGTTGTTTACGAAATTGAGAGGACGAGAGCGAATGTCCGACACTTTAACCGGGTTGGTGGACATGGAGGGTCCACCTAGGGGAGTTGGAAAATTTGATTCCAAACCAACGGTGCACATGGGCTCCAGGATCCTGAAGGAACGAATGGCGTACGAACCTATTGTTGGTCACCGGCTACCATGGGAATGCATCTCCTCATGATGCTCCACTTCCTTGTGGATCAGACATTTAGGTCAAAGGCTCCGGGTGTGGCCCCCTAAGAAAACCAACTGCTTCAGTTTGGGCACCTGGGCAGTATCACAGCCCTCACACAAATCAAATGAGATTTGTGAGGCGCATATTTATCTAGTGCTTCTTTGTACCAATATCTAAGTGTTTAAGTAAAATAAAATAAAATAAAGACTAAGTGATCTCGAGGTTAAGCGTTCGCGCGCGAGACTGAAGGTCCTGAGTTCGAGTCCGGCGTGCAGGATCGTGGATGAGCACTGCTGAGGAGTCCCATGCTAGAACAAAACGACTGTCCAGTCCTTCCAGGTTTTCAATGGTGGTCTAGATTAGATTGACTCATGAACTTGAACTATTAAAATTACTACAACCTAAACAAATCCTCATTCTAATAAGACAAAAGAAGATAACAACTTAAAAGAACAGGTATTTTTGCTTTATCTAATGAAAGATAGATGACTGAAAGTAATTTGTATGTTTTTTCAACATACTTTATATTCTAGATTTCGTCAAAATTAAATTTTACTTCGATTAAACATGTATTTGGCAAAAAAGTTTATAACTTTCCTTCCTTACTTTGTATAGACTTACATACTAGACGGACAATAAAAACTAAAACTTGACACGAATACATCAGATTCAGATTTATATACTGCGTTTTGATTCACAATACGTGTGATATTTACGTACTAACTGCTCGAACCAAGTAAATAGAATGGTGTTCGAGTCTAATAATAGTCGATAAAAAGCTGACTGGATTAAATATTTAGTTAATATTCCCATATGATGACATACATATTACTGAGATGTTTAACACTAGCTTTTAAAAAATTACCAGATGGGGCTCTATGTTTCGAAATAATTAGTGGTAAGGAAGACTTACCTTCATATATTTTGGGAATTCATCAATTGATGATGGTAGGGTCATTAAAGACGATGATGAAAATAAAACTTCGAATGACGATGAACATGACAGTTCAATACGACGTTCATGAGATTCACTGTTTTGTAAACGTAAAACGCTTGATTCCGGTGATACTGACAAGATAAATGATGATGATAATAATTATGAATTATTTAACTTCAAAACTATTTAAAACGATTAATCCATTTGATAAATTTGGTTTACTCAAACGATCCATTTTTAGAAAGTCAACTTGCACAAGCAAGTATCATAGTTATTGCACACCTGAATAAAAGGGGGTTTGATAAAGGACCTATTTCATAGGGTTAATCGTAGTTTTACAAACAATGCATTCAGTGACGAAATGAAGTTACTGAACAAAACATTGACGGAGAGTGGTTATCTTATAAAATCCATAAATCGGTGGAAAGGTCACAATATAGTGAAACCCACTACATCTTTGGCGCAGTAAAAACATAGCTACATCACCCTATCGTTTACAGGTGAGTCAAATAGCCTTTTACTAAAAAAAAGCCTCAAATCAGTTATTAGCAAAACTTACTATGCAGCAAAGGTTATTATTATGGAAAAATCAAGGTCCATTCTTTACCGAAAACATAAACGGAATGTAAACAATTGAGTCACATCACACTGTGTTTACCAATTTATATGTGGGTGACCACACATACATGGGAAGGAGCAGTCGTGATTTGTAAATTAGGGTAACTGAGTATAAATAAGCATAAATAAAATTAAATAGCACAATAAGAGTAGATTGTAAACACCCATCGTCCTCTACTGCTAAACACTGCTAAAACAGGTTATAAGACTGATCTAGATCCGGCTTTGTAGTTTTGTACAAAAGTGTTCAAGGACGTATACTAATGTTTACTGATACCTTAGTCATACGAGAAATTTAAAACCACTTTATTTGCTAAAAAACAATTTCTTCTCACTTCAAACTCACCCTGGTAACATTGTTTTATTATCCAGCCTGGTGAGTTTCACAGTATTTTCTTTATTAACTTTCTTTCCTCTTACCTTCCGTTTGTCTAGTGTACTTTTTAATTTTTCATACATAAATGTTCTTAACAAGTATATGTGTAATAAGACTGTTCGAAATATATTCCGCTAATATATTACACAGTTCTGATAATCTTCGTCTTTTTGTTGGACTATCTAAATTTATAACTATTATTTAAAACATGAAAGATAAGTACACATATGAGATGAAAAACAATCGGATTAACGTATGAGAAAATTAGAACACTCGAGTGGCTAGGGATAGCTAAACTAATGCCATATTTATGGTGAAAGAAAATATTTGTACACAAAACTAACCCGTTGATAACACGTTTACATTCTCATTCTCATTAGAAACTTTCATATTTGATTTATGAATGTACTGATATGTATTCCATAATGATTGACTGGTTTGCATAAATGAATTTAATGACACCCAATCGAAATAACACAACAGTATATCAATCTATATAGAATAATTGTGTAAAACAAAGATAAGATATAAGACAATGAGATATGAGATATTGTGTAAAGGAAACCAACATACAAAGTAAATAAAAAGAACAAAAGAAATGGAATTAGATTGAGTCGAATGCTTCTCTGAGGATAATCTAATCAAGTATACTTTAAGTTGTTTGTAAGCAGATAAGATTAGCTAGTGAAGTTATGTATCTTGATTATTGCTTAAACGAGACAAAACCGACAATTATGACTTAAGTTCAAAGGTTAAGAATTTTGAGATCTAATATCGAAAATTACTAACATTTTACATAAAACTATTCACAATTAATTCAATTTGATGACTTACGAATGTAATGTGGATAATGTTCACCAAAGAATTAGAATTTATCATGACAATTAGGTCATGAACTCTAGTCACAAGCGCTTTATGCCTTCACATTTTGTTTCATATGAACAATCAGAGGATTGATGTGTTGATATTAATATATTAAATTGGCCAAGTTTAAGACAGAGTACATCATTTAACAAAACTGTAACATGTGAATCAAGGAGTGTTGTCTATCATATAAAATCAAATCAAATCGTTAATGTTGGAGCTGACATGTATGAAGTGTTAACTTGAATCAGTTTACAAGTGAAATAAAATCGTAAGATAAATTATCAGAATATATATAGTTATAGAAGGGGTTTTGTGGAGATTTAGTATTTATCATAGTTGAAAGCGTGAGTCCCATAATAGGACGAAACCGCCGTCCAGTGTTTCCAGGTTTTCCATGGTGGTCTAGCTTCAATTGACTCACGCTTTCAACTATGATATATATAGTTGACATATGGTTGGATAGAACAATGGGATTACAAATCAGAAATTACGTAATATGTAAAATAATATGAATTAGGTCAGATATAGTAAATAGGGGTGGATGCTGAATAAATTTCTCTAAAAGGTTAGCAAGTGTGATATTAATAATAATAATAATAATAATAATAATAATAATAATGACTGGTAAGATGTGTAGATAAAATATGTTTAGGATATAAAAGTGAACATTAATCAAATTAATGTCATCATATCATAAAATTGATTATTAACAAGTTGACCCTGAAGTTGGCCAGGGTAAAAGGAGCGGCTGGACATATTTCTTTTGGATGCAAAGCTCAGGCTTTTTGATCCGAATAGCAATTGCCTCAGCCGTCTGAAGGATTCTCAGTCTTACGGAATTAGGTAGACTGCTGTTAACACGATATATTATTGTGAAAGATTGCTCAATGTTGGCTCTATGTCCTGTCTGAACTAAATGAGCTAAAATAGAGTTGTTAACCGTTTTGACTACACCTTTGCTTAACCACACTGGGAGATGCTCACGAGCCCGAGTATACAAATTCCTAGAACATCTGTCTATATAACTTGCCCCACAGGAGCAGTTGAATTGATAGATACAGAAAGAAGTGGCTAGTCTAGGCAATTTATCTTTCAACATCGGCGTGATCATTGGACGTGTGGAAAACATTAGTTGTAGTTTACCTGCATTAAAAGTCCTTTCGATTGATCTTCTTAGCTTCAGTCTTAACATTTCACTAGGTGCGTCGCCTCTGAACTGTAGACGTATATACAGAGGCTTTTTATTCACAATTAAACATTCTTTATGATCTCTTTTACTAGCCATGTTTTTATTTATAAATTTCTCTGGGTATCCATTTTCTCTCAGGGTCGTGTATAATGCTTTTGTTTCATCTTCGACTGTATCTCCAGAGCATATGGTCTTGATTCTATAGTATAATGTCTTAATTAGGTTCCTTTTGTACTGTAGAGGAACAAAACTAATAAAGTTTGTGTACTGACCCGTCCACGATATTTTCCTGTTTATCCTTAATGAACCGTCTTTTCTCCTTGTAAGTAGAACATCTAGAAAAGCTATTCTACCTCCAATTTCCTCCTCACATGTGAATTTTATAGACGGATGAGCTGTATTGAATAGCTGAAGTGTCTCCATTGAGTCAGTATAGTTGTTACATAGGATGAACGTGTCGTCCATATATCGGCAGTAAAGTGAAAACTTTTCAATCTGTTGTGTCAGTGGGCCGTTTTCTAGTTTCGCGAGAAAAGTATCAGCCAATATGGGACCTAGGGGGAACCCATCGCGACACCATCTAATGATCACCAAAAATTTCAGAAATTGAGTAACCAAAAAGATGTCAATAATAAGATAGAAAATGAACTGACCAGATCTTTAAAAAAGCTCAGAGATCAACAGATAATTTCACCAGACATATATGAATCAATCAAGCCGACAGGTACTCATTTACCTAGGTTATACGGACTACCGAAGGTACATAAACCGGATATCCCATTGAGACCAATTTTAGACATGTACGATTCTCCTTACCATACGGTAGCAAAGTGGTTAGTAACCGTTTTAAAACCACTTCACAAACAACTAGTAAAGCACAGTATTAAGAATGTATTCCAATTCGTTGAGAAGATTAAAAACATAAACACGAAAGGCCTTAAGATGATGTCCTTTGACGTAACGTCATTGTTCACAAATGTCCCACTTAGAGAGACTATAGAATATATTTGTGAACAACTTAGAGAACAAGAAGTAGTAACTACAATCCCTGTGGAGACCATCAAAGAATTACTACTAAAATGTACTATGAATGTACATTTCAAATTCAATAGTGGAATCTACAGACAAATAGATGGTGTCGCGGTGGGTTCCCCCTAGGTCCCATATTGGCTGATACTTTTCTCGCGAAACTAGAAAACGGCCCACTGACACAACAGATTGAAAAGTTTTCACTTTACTGCCGATATATGGACGACACGTTCATCCTATGTAACAACTATACTGACTCAATGGAGACACTTCAGCTATTCAATACAGCTCATCCGTCTATAAAATTCACATGTGAGGAGGAAATTGGAGGTAGAATAGCTTTTCTAGATGTTCTACTTACAAGGAGAAAAGACGGTTCATTAAGGATAAACAGGAAAATATCGTGGACGGGTCAGTACACAAACTTTATTAGTTTTGTTCCTCTACAGTACAAAAGGAACCTAATTAAGACATTATACTATAGAATCAAGACCATATGCTCTGGAGATACAGTCGAAGATGAAACAAAAGCATTATACACGACCCTGAGAGAAAATGGATACCCAGAGAAATTTATAAATAAAAACATGGCTAGTAAAAGAGATCATAAAGAATGTTTAATTGTGAATAAAAAGCCTCTGTATATACGTCTACAATTCAGAGGCGACGCACCTAGTGAAATGTTAAGACTGAAGCTAAGAAGATCAATCGAAAGGACTTTTAATGCAGGTAAACTACAACTAATGTTTTCCACACGTCCAATGATCACGCCGATGTTGAAAGATAAATTGCCTAGACTAGCCACTTCTTTCTGTATCTATCAATTCAACTGCTCCTGTGGGGCAAGTTATATAGACAGATGTTCTAGGAATTTGTATACTCGGGCTCGTGAGCATCTCCCAGTGTGGTTAAGCAAAGGTGTAGTCAAAACGGTTAACAACTCTATTTTAGCTCATTTAGTTCAGACAGGACATAGAGCCAACATTGAGCAATCTTTCACAATAATATATCGTGTTAACAGCAGTCTACCTAATTCCGTAAGACTGAGAATCCTTCAGACGGCTGAGGCAATTGCTATTCGGATCAAAAAGCCTGAGCTTTGCATCCAAAAGAAATATGTCCAGCCGCTCCTTTTACCCTGGCCAACTTCAGGGTCAACTTGTTAATAATCAATTTTATGATATGATGACATTAATTTGATTAATGTTCACTTTTATATCCTAAACATATTTTATCTACACATCTTACCAGTCATTATTATTATTATTATTATTATTAATATCACACTTGCTAACCTTTTAGAGAAATTTATTCAGCATCCACCCCTATTTACTATATCTGACCTAATTCATATTATTTTACATATTACGTAATTTCTGATTTGTAATCCCATTGTTCTATCCAACCATATGTCAACTATATTTATTCTGATCATTTATCTTACGATTTAATTTGACTTATGAACTGATCCAAGTTAACTCTTGACATTAGTCAGCTTCAACATTAACGATTCGATTTGATTTTATATGATAAACAACACTCCTTGATTCACATGTTACAGTTTTGTTAAATGATGTACTCTGTCTTAAACTTGGCCAATTTTTTATGGATTATTAATTTGGATTTGATCATTGTAGAACCTGATGAGAAATTTATTGAAAAGAATATTCTTCGTTCATATAATTGTGTTTCAATATGATGGGAATTTTTCAGCGATTAATATATTAGTTTGACTTTCTTAAACCATTGTGTCAGTCCACTTCAAAATTAATCAGCCTAACGAATTGAATTGAAGTTTTAGAATTTTGTTATTCTTAATTAACTCTCCTAATTTTAGTATTGTACGTTTAACATCAACGGTAAATTTCTAATTCAGTGGTTGTTTCAGGTGTGAAAAATAATTTAAAGATTATCCATAAGTAACGCTTAGTTTTTATGCAGTGTTACCACTTGTGTCTGGTGATTGTATCACAATATATAATTCAACAGACCAGTACAGTCGATTTCGTAAAGAGGGGAACAGATTATTAAGACTTTTGATTTTCAGTTGCCTGACTCTGAATGAAAGAAAATTACACTTGAATCACTATAAATTTCCGCGTCTGATCATACATTTAAAATAAAATAACGTCTAACAGACAAATGAAACTGTTTTTCTTCCAATTCTCCGCCTGTAAATGCTACATTGACATGGTGATCGGACTAACATATCGCGATAATTCAACCGAGCTATACTGGCTGAAACGCATGCCTCGTTAGGTTTTACCATGCCGACCAAGCCGGTTGGAGAACGGTAAGACTAAAAAAAGTATATTAAAGTCTGAAAGGCGAAGTCGCACTGCTGACGGTAGAAGACTGTGATAGCAGTAAGGTGTTCTCCTTGGACAACAAGCAACTGCAGTGGTGCTGTTTTCTTATAACGGGAGAAAGGGGTTAGAAGAAGTTGATCCTAAAAGAATCACACCTCGACTTACCCCATGGATTCCAGTCTACGGCGATAAGGCCTTTTCTGAAGTGCGAAGCTAACATATCAAAAATCTCTCATAGAAAAACCGTACGCGACTGATCTCAAGCACTTATACCTTGAGCTCTTCGGTCACAGTCAAAAGGTCGCTAAGACCACCACTGATTCAGCTTCTTTTCAAGCCGCACAAGAAGAGATATCCTTCCACGGTATGGGGAGCCAGGAAGTGACAAGCACCCTTATTCCTCTATCAGCCCAAGAAATCATTTTACTGACGATCGAACCCCTCTTTCACCTCTTATTAATTCTCTCGTCCGCATGATCAACCTTCCTCGCATACCTTCATCACCACGCGCCACCAATACCAATGATCTGAGTTCACGAAATGTTACCCCTAGTCCCTTGAAAGCACATGTGTGAGGTTCTAATGTTCGAACCTTGTATCAGACAAGACAGTTGGCTTCGTTAGCTAGGACTCTAGAATCTTGCGCCATCGATGTATGCCGAGTACAGGCTCTCTACTCAAATACTACTGGCCGATTCAGAGCTTATGATGAACTGTCGTAGGCATTGGTTACTTCATGTAGTGTCCATCAGGGTTGTCCGCTTTCTCCACTTTTACCTAACTTCATCATAGACATGCTTCCAGAGATAACACTTTCATCGTCTGACTTTCCAGGGACTGATCTCATACCAGGAAATTCAATTTCTGATAGTATAGTGCTGTTTGGTGAAGACGCCGACAAAATACAGTCTTCTGAGTATACTGCTTTCAAGACATCATTAATATTGGTTTACACTATTCCACTAATTGAACAATGGTCAATAACATTCTCAAACATTTATTGCCCAAATTTGATATATAGCTTACGGACTAATGAAAGCAGTTTTATACAAGAAACATAAAGAAATATAACTGTTAGACATCTTAAATTAGGAATTATCACGAAGAACGATATTCTGTAAGAAAATAATATTATTACATTAGATAAAAACTAGCCTATTAAAATAAAGAAAAACTGGTAGGACGACAGAAAACAAAGTCATCTGTAGTGGGAGTTACTCACCACAGACCGTTGATAACCTGGATCCAATAAATGCGAGAGCTTCGAATTGGATTTAATATCATTTACATTTAGAAATGGACTACGTGATAATAATACATCGGACTGGCATAAAAAATCAATAAGACAGTTGAAATCACTGAAATTACGAAAAAAGAAGCAAATATTTAACAAGAACAATTTCAAAAAATATTGGTTGATCATTGAGTTGTTAAACGACATGATATCGCCTTGTCCATTACTGCTTATTAGATCCTGTCGATCATTTGGCTGCTAATTTAATGACTGGAATAAAAGGGCGAACATTATTTTATGTCATGTGGTTAGTGGTAAGCAAAAAAACCGTGTCTAAGCTTGATGGTGACTGACACATCAATCATGAACGTATACATCAGTCATATATAGGGATAATGTTCCATATGAGATTCAAAATCTCAACACTCAGTGTCACAGTTAAAGACCTTATTCCTGAGTTGTTTAGGTAGAGACTGACCTGTAGGATTGAACCTTCCATATAATAGTTGATAACTTCATTGCGATAAATGTTATGTTCAGTAGTTTCTCGGTGCTTATCGAGTTCTGTTGACTGAATTGTAACGTATTCGTCAAACTAAGTAATTTGACCATGTGTAGGATAAGATCGAATACCATTGGGATCATTAATTACCTCAAGATTGCAGATTCACCATGGTGACGAGTGTCAAATAGGATTAAATCTTCAATCAGGTCTGACTGAATACTGGCTTTAAATATCATCAGTTAAAAAGCTTCTTGTCAAATAATTTATGACGCAATTAACCGATTAGTGATTAATAATATGTGGCTAGTAGTACACAGACACATATGGAAAGGAATTCCGCAGATAAATCTGTATTCCAAAGTATAACGGATGGTAATATGACGGATATATATTCCATGTCAAATTATGTGATCGACAAACTAATTCTCTGAAGCATTAAACAGTTATTGATAGACGAGTTTAACAAGTTACAGTGTTTCAGTTTATCGCTTTTTGAATAACTATTGAAGTATTTTCATCTATCCGTAATGGACTAAGACAATGAATTACAGATTAGCGTGGTGGAATTGTACTATTACACTGTTAAAAATAATTCTTGGTAAAATGGACAGTATGATGCAAAATCTCCTAGAGTGAAAACAACTCTCTTAAGATCTATTGATTTACCCTATTCATCTCTACGATTGGGAACGATTCTAACTAATACCATTTGAAGTCTGCAACCAATGATTACGGTTATCACGCGAACCTCAACCATGTAGTTTTGATCTACCCACACAACTCAAAGCAACAACCAGTGGCTTCATGAACTGATGTTACATCTTGGTGTTATGGTTCCTAGCTTTGCCCCAAATAACTCATTTATCAGCTGACGTCCATCCATAGAGGTAGGTAGGATTTAGAGATGTGTATTTTTTGTAAAGAAGACTAACAATGAAATGAAGAATATGCATTTCATCTTGTGTGAAGTGATCCGTTTCGAAAGCCAATTTATTGACAAATTTAATTCTAAATAATTAGGAACGTGAAAATATCAACCTGTACAGATAGTTGGAAGTCAGTTTTTGTATATATTATTAGTTCAGATATACGGAATTCATATTTTCATCAATGTATTTAGTAATCATCTGTTAATAACGCAGAACTACTTCAGTTTGAAAAAAATGTTAACCAACTATAAATAAAAAACTTACTGTGTAAACGAAGGTTTATTTGAATGACAGTGACTATTTGTTGATGAATACAATCTAATTTTTTGTATAATCAATTGAAATAATGATTGTTGATAATCTTGTTTGTTTAGTGGTGATGATGATGATGGCGACGATGATAATGAAGATGGTGAAGATGACGATAATGGTAGATATGATGAGTGTTCAGTGTGTATGAATAATGAGGCTGGTAAACAACGCAACAGCAAGAAACCAGGTGTAAATGAACTGAAATTAGAATGTAAACATAGTTGATACACACATTAAAGAGAAAAAGAGGTTAAAATAAGTGGAACAGGGTTAAACAGATAAGTAATCAAACCATACGATTATTTACAATAACAATTATTATAAGCTTTCTTTAAATGAATGGTTTATTACAGGAACCATATAACACAGATTAAAGAGGTTTAAGGTTACTGACAACAATTCGATTCAATTTGCTGTTGTCAATGTACAACAAATAAACATGGAGCAGAGATCATTTTTCACGAATTGGAAAGGTAAGTTAGAGATCGATAACTACATAGTTTGTTGAATCGCATTACAGAAATCTATGATACAACAGAATGTCATGTACATGTTTGCTTGAAGTGGATGAACATCTATAAAATGGACTACTTAAAGGAAATGTTCACCATAGTATACGTATCTAGACAAACTGGTTAGTGATTTTTAATTAATTATCTAGGTATTGAAGGGGGGATGGGCCTGTATTCTATATACATGATATTTAATGAAATCCTTGGTTTTGGTTGCATATTTTTGTAAATATACTTTTTTTAACAGTTATGAACGAAAGCAGATATTAGTCGAGTAAATGGTGAACTGTTTTTTGAAGTCAACATCCTCTTTTCCACTAAAAAATGGAAGCATAAATTGAGACAATGGTTATCTATTAGAAGCGTTACTGTTATTATAACCTGGTACAGACAGAAAAATGAATTCATTTAGAGAATGAAATACAATTCTACGCTCTTCCGATAAGATTACTTGAATGAAAGATTCAGTCACTATAACAAGGGATACTTATCTATACGCAAACTTAGCAACTACACACGACAATACACATCATTATACATACAATTAGCGAAAATATTCATTTGTTTATTATGTATCGTGGAAATTACCATTTAGACATTTGGTAAAAAGAAGGCGACCAGAGTGAAGAAGTTTCTTTTATCATGGCTCTACACATAAATATACTAGTGTAGAGCCCTGATGAAAAAATAATTAAAATGAAATTTCCTCGCTCTTATAGTTCTTTTTCCCAAATTTTTATTATGTGATGGATCCCATTAGAAAGAAGTTATGGACAGATTTTAAGATTCATCAAAACTATCTATTATCAATCATTGATGAGTCTAGGGGAATATAAGCATCCATATAACTTACGAATCGGTGAGCAGTATTTGTGGTGTAGTGTATAAAAGTTTAAATAATACTTCATACAAGTAATCCTTAAAAGTAATTTAAGAGCTAAAATTATTTCGTTAAGCGAATTTAGATGGGAATGACCATCTTATTGTTTAATACAAAAAATTACAGAATATCATGTTAAAATATGAGAACCATACACTGAATACTTCATTTGCAAATTTCAATCATTTGTCCTTCACATTTCGTATGATTCTTCCAGCTCACAATTCGTTTCTATTCTCTTCAACTCGATCTTCTTAGCCTTCTGCTGTCAGGTTTTCCACTTCCGATTGGTGTTACATACTACTTATTTCGACAAACACAAGTAGCATACACCACAAAAGTATCAGGAACAACAGTGGTCGATACTAATTTTCTGATTTCCCTACTGAATTCTATAACACTTTTTATACTGACATGTGACAGTTAATTGTTAATGATATAGAACTGATTTTTTCTTTCCATTTTATTGATTTGACTTCCAAACTACTATTGAGTGTAGACATATGCAAACATTGGTTAATAATATAACTGTCTGATACAATTTGGTGACCCATGAATCACTAGTTGGTATCGATTCATAGTGAAAGTTGTCTTCGGAAAATAAGTATATATCGACATATATTTTTGGTGATTGGAGGTAATCGGCAGATACGCCCCTGTTGTTCAACTAGCATGAGACACAGGTTAAACAAGGTTTCCTGTCAATAACCTCCAACCACTTAACACCAAAACATAATGTATGATATATTGAGTCAGTTAGGTGAGTGGTCACATTGCAGTAACTTGATCAATAGAATTCGATCAGCACATAAAGGATTAAAAAATCACCACAGTGATCACTATTCTGTATTTAGTCACTAGAGTATACGTTGGGAACAAGAGATAGATACATAAACAAATGAATTAAATAATTATGACGAAGTCAGCTGACTAATTATTTGATCACACAAAAAGCATAACTTTCAACAAAATAATATTGATCACAGATAGACAATAGATGATTATTCTTATGGATGTGTGTATACATACCGGAATTGAACTATTAGAAATATACATCCATATCAGCTAATTACACAAACAATTTTTATACATGGTTCGAGAGAGAGAGAAAGAGAAAGACACTTTATTATACTGCTGAATGTTTCATTTTAGGGAAGTCGAATATGACGAAATTGACCTAAAAATTGCAATACACATATTAATCATGTGCCAGTACTTTTTTTTTTGAAAACCTTAAGATTCACAAGAACAGAATCGATGGGTTGGTAAAATGCGAATATATTTGTTTAACCATCCCATTTCTAAACAAATAGTAAAATCATAAAAGATGGTTTTCCTCATTTGAATGAAGAATATTAAAAGTAGGAAAATATTAGTATAAGAGGCGTATGGCGAAGAATTTTTATAGTTTACATGTTACAGGTTAGACAACCATAAAAAATCAGAAAGTAATGAACAACTGTTGACGGGTGGTTATGTAATATCACAAAGTGATAAGAGTTAGAAAGGCAAACCATTGGATGCCTATTTAACGGTCTAAAGGTTAGGCGTTCGCCATGAGACCTGGAGGTCCCAGGTTCGATCCTTGGATACAAGATCGGAGATGCGCACTGTTGAGAAGTCCCTTACTAAAATGAAACAACTGTTCAAAGCTCTCTGATTTTTTGACGGTTCCTTAACTAGGATAAGTCCATTATCTAAACTGCAAAACAGAAAAATTAACAGAACCAAATACACAAGATGGGCACACTGATAGCTTTTAAATTACAAGCTACTGTTTTCCTATTCAAGTAATTGCATTCGGTGAATTGTTATAACATTTTCAATTTCGATTTAGAATTTTTATATTGCTGAAAATCTGCTGTAAGGTAGTTTACGAATGCTTATTATTAATAACTTAGTTTACTGTGATTTATTAGAGAAATACATATTCAGATGATTGGTTTGTTTCGGAGGTGGGGAGAAAAACGATATTTCTAGAGTATGTGAAATCTGCCACTATCTGCACAAAGTAATTTGCAGAACAATAAAAAGAGAGAGAATACAGGCTGTTACCTTGCAGATCGTAATCGCTAACTTACAGTTGGAAGACTCCTTCGTTTAACCTCTCTGCAAGATTACAGTTAGACAACATACATTTAAGACGTATTCATAATAGCCCCCAAATGCCCTGGTACGGCCGAGAGTGGGGAGAGTCTGCTCTCCCTCTCCAAATGCTCTCTCATGGCCACGCGAATATATAGCCTCTGACAGGGAAGTCCTACTCACTGCCTTCTCGTGCCACGGGTGTTGTTTACGAAATTGAGAGGACGAGAGCGAATGTCCGACACTTTAACCGGGTTGGTGGACATGGAGGGTCCACCTAGGGGAGTTGGAAAACCCTGATTCCAAACCAACGGTGCACATGGGCTCCAGGATCCTGAAGGAACGAATGGCGTACGAACCTATTGTTGGTCACCGGCTACCATGGGAATGCATCTCCTCACGATGCTCCACTTCCTTGTGGATCAGACATTTAGGTCAAAGGCTCCGGGTGTGGCCCCCTAATAAAACCACCTGCTTCAGTGTGGGCACCTGGGCAGTATCACAGCCCTCACACAAATCAAATGGGATTTGTAAGGCGCATATTTATCTAGTGCTTCTTTGTACCAATATTTATGTGTTTAAATAAATAAATAAATAAAATAGTTCATAATTAGAGGCTTTATGGATCAATGTTTTAGGGTTTGAACACCTTTAGTGACGATTTGTAATCACTACAGCTTACATTATAAGTCAAATTAAATCATTGTAATCGTTGAGGCATGTGGACCAGATATTTCAATATCTCCGCAACCTATGCAGATTCAAAATGCACTACATATAATTCACTATGATTCATTAAAGATGCTCCACGTTCTATTCAGAATCTTCAACACGAACGTCAAGTCGGTTAAGAATGAAAACCAAGGAACCTCACGTCTCACAGTGAGCTACCGAACTCTAGATCAATGAGCTAGAGGCCAATGGCGTGCATTTACAACTTTATTCCATTTGGGACTGCAATATGGTTGTGCTCCAACCTGACTTGACGGTGGGGGGTATGTTCGAAGAGACACACAATAGGACGAAACAGCTGTTACATGTTTACTGATTTCTAACTGTATCCCAACAGTTATCTAGCAATAATTTAACAAAGTTAAAGATTAGTTTTAAAAATATCTATGGAAAAGTTTTACTTACTTATTACTACACCTTGACTTAATACCATTCAAATTATAATCAGTAGAATTAGTTTGGTCATGTCTAGTCGATAAGTGTTGGTCAGCATCAACAACAGATGACGGACTAATAAGATTAAATAATTGGCAGAGTACATTATGAATTAATAATGGACATATTGGATGATTCACTGGACATAAATGTATTAAATATACACCTTGAACAAGGCTGAATTGACTGAATATCCATGCAATAGTTGCATCAGTTAATGAAGAAACTTGATTAGAGAATAACTCGTCTTTATGTGGATTGTTATAATTATTATTTTTATGAAATTCCAGATTGGATGAGATTAATTGGACAAGACCACTTTCAAACTAAAATTAAAAAAAGTTGATTAAAAAATATTTTTAGGGAAAAAACTAGTATTTTATATAATTTACATAAGTCCATTTACTGAGTGTACAAATTTGTTATGTCCCAAACAGAATTGTGAATGGTAACTTTTGAGGACTCTTTATGGACCGATATGATGCGTATATTTCATATTGCATAACTATTAAGTGACTAAACTATTCGTATTCATGTTCCTTTTATTATGAGCTTTATTTTGACCTATAGACTATTACTGTACGATTTACCATTTTTGAGCTATACCCAGTCTATTAATTACTGTCTCCCCTATTCACAGCCACATTTGGTCAATTCTCGTACATATGTTATTTTCTATTTAATAGTATGTTGTGGTCAGTTTGATTGGTATATAAAACTAGTACGTTTGAGAATAATGATTCATATTGCAGATGCTGTTATTAGTGTTCTGAACTTAACTGGCTGGGCTAGGCAGAAAGCAGGACTGATAAGTACTCAAGACTGCTCATACAATTTTGTGCATCATTGCTCCGATCGATAATTCGCTCTTCTCTGATTGGCGGGGATCATCATGTCATATACTAAACAGGGCACGCACTCACACACAAGATATAACAAAATTGTTGTTGTATAAGTAACTAGAATATATATATATATATATATATATATATATATATATATATTCCCATTCATTTTTTCATAAGCTTTCGTTTGACCTAATTATTATTAGTACACGAATTACCATTATTTATAGTTTCCCCTACTGACAATTACTTTGGGCTTAATCTTGTATAACCGTTATATGGTATGATGAGTTCTGATTTGCTTGTTTGTTTGAGAAGTGATATTCATATAGTGGATGCTGATTATTGTGTTCTGGACTGAACGGGCTGTGCTGGGAGAGAAGTTACTGTATGGAGGACTAATACGGATTTAGAGTCGATTTAAGGCTACTAGTCCTGGTTGGAGTGTCATTGGTTAGCTCGGGGACATGGTCATAGAAATCGATATTCTTATTGGTAGTTTGTCATGTGATACTTGACAGTGCCATAAGTGACAACAAGCTCCTGAACCACCGCGTTGGCATCCATTGGTGTACACGTCAAATTTCAATCGATCCACGACATCATGCGATTATGTTCCATTGCCTGTGCTGCATGACTATTTCAAACGTGTCACTTTTGAGTCCAACTAGAACTATGAGGGTGGTATCCTGAAGCTAGTTACTAGTAATCAAATGATTATTATTAGTATAGAGAGACGATAAATGTCAATTTCTAAGAAATAACACTGAGTCTAAAAAACATGAGTGATGAGGCTACGATAATTTAATAGGTGTTATTATATTAAATCAAAGACTTTGGAGACAATATAGGGATATTTTTTGAGGTTTTTTTAGGGCATCATTTTCTGACGATAATACTAAGTGAAATGAACGAATATATTAACAGCTTATGAAATAGTGTAGTGTCATGAAGAGTATTTGTATAGGTCTGTCACTCCATAGATAGCATTCTAAAGATCGTGCAACCTAAAGACTGAAAATGTTATCATACACCTCAGAATAAAAGCTTGTGAGAATTATGGTACGACTTTTCTGCAGATAATGGAATGAGCTACGCCAACAATGAGGTTAAATATTTTCTAGGGAAGTATATCCCATTTTAGGATCATAGCATATAATTGATGAGGTTTCAGACAGGTATATATAAAAGCTGAAGGTAAATATAGTAGATGAATACCAACAGTCATAAAGCCATCGAATAAAAATACTACATCTCATGGAAACCGATCTGTTAGGCCACCATGAGAAACCTGGAAGCAACGGACGGCCGTGACCAGTGGGGATAATCTGTGTCAGGTGTGAGGTAGTTACCCAGAAGACAGTGACGCAATTTTGTGGATTGATTGAAGTTAGACATTAACACAGTTGGATGCCGACTCAGTGGTCTAGAGGTTAAATGCTCGCACACGAGACCGAAGGTCCTAATTCTGGTTCTCGCATGTGCACTGCTGAGGAGTCCCGTACTAGGAGGGTAACGACCGTTCAGTGCTATCAGGTTTTCAGTGGTCTAACTTAAATCGGTTTATGGCTTCAATGAAATTCAACAATCTCTATAACCCCTTACTACTACTCTATCTGTTTTGATCTTTGAATAACACTGATTGATTCAAAGAACCAGGGTATGCTATCCAACTGGTTAAATCAGACTAATTCGAATATACTTTAAACCTGTGATTAAACAATTTAGGGTTATATCCCGACGAGAATTATGAATGGTAACTTTTGAGAACTATTTATGAACCAATACAATACATATATTTTTACTGTATAATTATTAACTAGCTAAACTATGCATATCCGTGTTCCTCTTATTATAAGCTTTATTTTGACCTATAGATTAGTATTATACGATTTGCCGTTTTTGAATTATACCCAGCCTATTAATTAGAGTCTCCCAACTTTCACAACCACTTTTTGCTAGATCTTGTACAAATGTTATTTCCTATTTTATGGTGTGAAGTGGTCTGTTTGGTTTGTATTTAAACCCAGTATGCTTGAAATACATGACTCATATCGCAGAGGCTGGGATTGATATCCTAAACTCAACAGGCAGGGTTAAGCAGGAAGAAGGACCGATAAAGACTCGTACGGGTTCACGCGTCATTGGTCCGGTCGATAATTCACTGTTATCTAATTTGCGGTATCATTACGTTATATATTAATAGGACACAAGGCCACAAGCTATAACAATTTATAGTAATTAAAAAAAATCAACACACTATAAAAATGTACAACTTACAAGAATTTTTTGTAAAATCTGTTTAACTGGAGTTGCTAGACTACTAGTATTAATATCATTTCTAGATGATGATTGAAAATGATTATTGACTAGTTGATTACCAGCAGAGATTAATTCATCTTGATAAAGAGAAATAAATGGAGTTATATATTTCCAATAATTTAAATATTGATAATTTGTTGTATCTTCAATAGTATCAGATTTCATTGTCTCTTCATTATGAATTATAGATTGTAACCATGCAAGTAACCAATAAGGTGGAGTTAATTGACAATCATTATTTGAATACTTTAAATAGGTTTGAATTATACGAAAATTTATTTTATTAAATATACATTCATATTGTATAATATTTTTAAATTTATTCTGTTCTGAATAACAATTAGCGTTAACTGTATTATCTTTTCGATAGGATGATGATGATGAACTGATTAAATTTGATTTTACTGAAGTTATAATAAATGATGTTTGAGACCATGCCCATGAATAAGCTGTTTCTAAAGATGTAGCAACTATATTGTGCAATGATTCAGTAGATTTATTTTGTGTATGAAGTTCTCGAATTTCCTTTTTGTATAAAGACAAAAAAAACAGAGATTATCATAAATCGTCTCGTAGATCTTTAAATTAACATTTTTAAAGTTAACTTTAAAATGAGTTATACAATTTAAAAAGAGGTTATTAATAACAGAATCGAAATTTCGAATACTAATTAATATGGTCAGAAAGTGACATGAAGATCCCAGGTTAAATGTTGTGTGTGTACAGCTGGAGACACAAACTTGAGCGAAACTTTTCAGTAGTCCGTGGAATTAAATGGTTCGCTGATTTATTTTTTATTTATTTTTATTTACAAAAGCCATCTATAAATTAAAGAAATCTTAATAAACTGTCTAACTAAACAATAATCATGCCTTATAAGCAGAGATGGATGGTGGCTAGTAATGGAATCTACGACGCGTTTTGTCCTCTTTGGGACCCGTCATCTGGATGTACCTGCATCCCAGAGTTCACAATGAAACTCGAATCCCATACCGCCCTAAACATAATTGAGAAGATTCAAACAACCAATATAAAAATGAACTAAAACTTCACCCCATTGTACAAGCCAGTGGTTGTTTGGACTCAGTAGCCAAGTGGATAACGTAATGGTGTTTTAATTGGACGATACTGGGTTCGAGTCCCAGAATGGACAACTCTAGGATGCAGATCCATCCAGCTGACGGGTCCCAAATAGGACGAAACGCGCGTCCTAGATTCCACTGCTAGCCACCATATATCTCTGCTTTTAATGTTTATAATTCAAGGCAATATCGAGGCAATCCGCACAGGATGTCCATATGTCTGATCAACTACAGTCCTAAACATCAATGGGAAAATTCAAACAACCAATAAAAAATAAGTAATCATGCCTTTATTGATTCTAGTGAGAACTCTTAATTGATGGAATTAGACAGTAACTTGCCAATAAAACCGGATGACAATCACATGATACGGTAAATTGACTGAACTAGGGATGAAAACAATTGGATTTCGAAACACTGGTCCAAAGTCGACGTAATTACATGAAAATCTAAGGGTAATGGCTTTCAATTGACAGCCGAATCGATCATATAAAAATGAACACACTATAGAAACAAGGTGAGGTGAAATTTAATTAAGTAAATAAATAAGATCATTTTTAAGGAAGCTAAAATATTCAAATGAAAATTGACAGTTATAAAAATAATATATAAGCTATACAATATAAATTGTTGAATGATATGAAGCGGAATAGACTACTGACACTTATCACAGCGATGTTGATTAGATGAGTCGGAGTACTTTTTAACGCTGACTTGAAACACTGTTTGTTTGATGACCAGCTGATGTCATCGAGTTTCTTTATTTACTGAAACTGTTAACTTTAAAGATGCTTAATTTATATCAACACAACAAGCTTAGCTCCAAGCAGTTGATCAAAATGTCCAACGTTTATATAATTCGGTTCCCCTAAAGTAAATCAATTTCCGAGTACATGATTTAAAAATCCCTAAATGAATGAACAAAACGATCGTACGTTATTAAAGTCATGTCAGTCAGACTGTTACACATTGTACATGTGGGTGCTCTTCAATTACAGTTAACAATATTTATTTTGACAATACTGTGGTGTGCACCTTTTATGCAAACAGACATAATTAGTATGTGGCAGGAATCGGAAGTAGAGTATTTACCAGAAGACGAGTGAAATAAAGCAAAGAGGAAGCAAAACGAAGAACAATCGATTTAACAACAGGATCGAAAGATTGATGAAGCATGCAAAGGATGACTGAAGGAAGACATGCAAATGGTGTGTTTAATGTATGATTTTCACATTTTACCAAAGGATTGTGTGATTTTGCATAAAAACGTAAATTGGTTTTCCCCAACTCGATGTTCAAACAAAGAAATTGGTCTATATATATATCAAGCATAGAGCATTAGCCAAGATTTGAGAACTGTATTATAAGTCATACGTACATCGTGTGTGGTTTAAAGACAGTAATCAGTTACCTTGGCATAAGGTATAAATCTGTGATTCAACAGCAGAAAGTCAAGTACTTTAAGTAAATAAAGTACAAGCTTGTGTACTGAGCAACGACATCTGTCTACTATTATTAGACTATACAAATCAAAAAGGGAATACAGTAGGATTAGAACTTGCAACCCAACGATTAAACATCTATTTCATTAAAATTAACTAATATAATAATACTACTAACAAAATATGATATAAACATATATGAATAAGTGAAGTAATTACTTTAAATTTAAACTGGAAATTCTCATAAACTGATGTATTAATCATCCTCAATTTTAATTTGTAATTATCTAAACCAGAAGGATTCAATTGTCCAGTTGGTAAGAAACATTTCAATCTATTCCAATATTCCAATTGAATTAATAAATCAAGCAAGAGAATAATTGATAATTGATTAAAACAATCTATTGAATCTAATAACATATTTATAATAATAATAATGATATTATTTAATGAATATGAATAAGGAATAGAATTAGTCAATTCTATAAACATTCCAATTAAGAGATAAGGGAAAAACAATGTTGAATCGGTCGGCATCGTTTTTGAAGATGATGATGTTAACGAAAATGACGAAATTGGATTTTGTGGAAATTGATATAGTCTATTTAAAAACTGTTGTAAATGTTGTTGTCGTTGTTGTTCGTCGCTGTCCGATGATAATAATAATGATGCTGTTGCTGCTGATGAACAATCAAATAAATCATGAAATAATTCTTTTAATTCTGGCCATGATAAATTTGTAACTATTGGTTGGTTATTTTCATTAGAGTATAATGATGGAATACATTTACATACAATAAACAATGTACGTAATGTCAACTTGAAATGCTTATAAATGAATATTGATTTTAACAATTGATTCAACATTGGTGATTGTGGTTGCCAAAAATTACAATCTTTTGTAGTTGATGAAGTGGGCAACACGCAATTATCATCCTTGTTCATTGTTGAATATATAGTTTGTAATGATAACATTACAAATGAAATTATTGGATTTAATAATGATGATGTTGTTGATTTTTTCTGATCATATTTATTTTTTCGAACCAAGGCATCTAATTTGAGCCAGATTTGATCAACGTATTCTTTAAGTTTGGACGAATCTGTACCGATTAAGTAGTTCTGACCATATTTTGAACCGGGAATAATTAAGCGTAGTAATAATTCTGCAGCCCAATCGATTATATCTTTTATAGTGTATAAACTCTGATCAGGATTTGATAAGAATGATGAAGAAGATGATGATGAAACGGTGATATTTTCCACACTATGAGTACGGCGTGATAACTCGGATGCAACATGTGTTAGTTTATCCAAACCGCTTGATTTAATTCTCAATCGTTGTTGACTAATGAGTAGAGATGAAAGAAATTGATCAGTCAATGTGGCGGTTAATACATTTACAGAAGATTTTGCAGATTTATACATATTCGACACCTGGATTGATAAAAAAAAATCAAGAAAGACTATTTACAACTAAAGGATTTGGAGTTTTTATGGACACACGTACATTACGAAAATACTCTAGAATCAAGATTACGGTTTACAGTTTTGCGTGAAATTCAGATATTCATTCTAAGTATAAATTCACTTTATAATAAGAAACTTTTAAGACTTGATCTAGGTCACTTCAGTAGGATAAACCAATTATCAAGCTAAACAAAGTAACAGCTGTTAACAAGATAAACTTCATGTCACCTCTACAAAAATTATTATTATTCTGAGCCCCTAAATACCCTGGTACGGCCGAGAGTGGGGAAAGTTCGCTCTTCCTCTCGAAATGCTCTCATATGGCCACGCGAATATAGCCCCTGCCAGGGGAGTCCTACTCACTGCCTTCTCGTGGCATTACTGTTGTTTACGAAATTGAGAAGACGAGAGCGAATGTCCAGCGCTTTAACTGGGTTGGTGGACACGGAAAGTCCACCTAGGGCAGTCGGAAAATCCTGATTTCAAACCAATGGTGCACATGGGCTCCAGTATCCTGAAGGAACGAATGGCGTATGAATCAATTGTTGGTCACCGGCTACCATGGGACTGCATCTCCTTACGATGCTCCACTGCCTTTTGGACTAGACCTTTAGGTCAAAGGCTCCGGGTGTGGCCCCCTAAGAAAACCACCTGCTTCAGTCTGAGCACCTGGGCAGTATCACAGCCCTCACACAAATCGAGTGAGATATGTGTGGCGCATATTTATCTGGTGCTTCCTTGTACCAATATTTATGTGTTTAAATAATAATAATAATAGACATCAGTCACGTAGTATTAAACCCAAATATGATACTAAGTAAAAACAATTAAAAAGTAGTACTGATAGATAGGTAATAAAATATAAACAGTTAATTAATTTATTCATTTCACTAACCAATTTTGGATTAATTAATTTAGTTAAATGAAAATGTGATAGATCAGATATTTGTTTATCTACAATTTCACATAATCCCAAAGCCATATCCAAATGTAATCTGAGTGGAATAAATGGTTCTTGTGACTGCTATAGACAACAAGAAATAAACAAAAAAAAGATCAGGAACAATAATATCTTATCTGAAATAATGGTTTTTCTTTATAAAAAAAACGTAATAATTTATATAATTTCATGTGATATATGATCAACATAAACCTGAACAGTGGAGTTCATCTATGTCGGATGTGGGGCAGTTACCCAACGAAGATAATGGAAGACAGTCACGCAATATTGTGGATTGATTGAAGTTAGATATTAACACAGTTGGATGCCGACTCTGTGGTCTAGAGGTTAAGTGTTCGCACACGAGATCGAAGGTCTTGATTTCGGTTCTCGCATGTGGAGTTATAGATGTGCACTGCTGAGGAGTCCCGTACTAGGAGGACAACGACCGTCCAGTGCTTACAGGTTTTCAATGACGGTCTTACATTGGTTGGTTCATGATCTCAATTAAAACTCAACAATCTCCACAAACCTATGCTGATGATATCTTTCAATTCAGTAATTTTTCTAATGAGTCATAGATACTTTAAAGATATACAGGATATGAAAAAAGTCATAATCAAATCTACAATAATTAAATTTATAACCGTATTATAGTATAGAGTACTGCTGCTATGGATATTTGCTAAATGGTTTGTTCTCAAATAAAATATTCAGCAAATCGACCAGAAAAGCATTTTTAGTGTTGAAGATCATCTACATTTTTTAAAATATATAATGATATCTTACTACTTTACTTTTCGACTGTATAGTGACCATACACTAAGTGGTAACCCGTACGGTGTTTGCTTAGTCCTTAATGGTAACTGAATGCTATCGATCCCTTGGAATGTTGTCACTAGTTAAAGCGACTTGGTATTGTACGTACTAGTTTGGGTGTCAAATATTATAAAGTGATCGGGAGGAAGCCCTGTTTGACTTGAGTTTCTTGCTAGTCGGGACTCACCGGCAAAACGAGTCTACGACCTTGGTGGAACTAATTCTTCTTGAGGCATTCGAACTCACGTTGTCAAGTGTCATAGTTAAGAATGAGATTTAGTAATTATATAAAAATTCGCGTATACGGCTTCGGGTCAAAAAAAATGTTGTATAAGAGCTTGTTATACCATCATGCTTCTCAAATAAGCGTAGGTGAGCGTCTACAACTTAAGGATTAACAATCGAGTTTTTTAAACACTAAATCAACACCTTCGAAGTTAAGTATAGTGAGCAATTACAATTGTAGGGTGTTTTAAAATCATGTATTATTTATTAATGTTCAGAGTTTAAATCAACTGTGAGCTAGTCAGTCTATATGATGCAGTAGAATAAAAACTAGATAAATATCACTACTAGGGAAAACTTGTAAAGATTGTTGTACTTTACAGTTGATATCAGGAATTAATTTTAGTTATTTAAGCATTAAATTGATAGAACTCATCCATGATTATAATAATCATGTAGGTACCAGTGACTGATTTTGAGAAGAGATTCCTAAAGTTTTAGTGACAAGCCGTGACTAATGGAGTTTAACCTTGTCAGGTGAGAGGCAGTTACTAACTGAAGAAGATGGAAGATAGTTTCACAAAATCGCGAATCGATTGAAGTTAGACATGTCAATCATTATGTGGAGGCTCAGTGATCTAAAGTTTAGGCGCTCTTTACGAGACCTAACGGTCCTGGATGAGATCCCCGATAAAGTTGTGTATGAACACTGATGACAGTTATCACATTAGAATGATTCAGCTGTTTATTACTTCCTGGTTTTCAATGATTATCTAACTAAGATCAGTCCCATGATGAAAACTATGAGGTTGGTGTAATTCAGTTGGTACAGTTGTTTTCCCTCTTCACATAGTATTGAACTCCGTAGAGTGGGATACTGTTTCCAAAGTAACTGGAAATTCATAATTAGCATACATTTTGCCGTAGTTTATCTTTTGAACAATAACAACAAGAACAAATCCAGCAGTGAGATATTTACAATTATTAATATACTCTGCAAGACGGTGATTTTACATCGGTTTTCATATGAACTACAAACTATCCAGGCTCTTTACAACTTAAATAAATTCTAAGAACTAACCACACTAATACCAAGAACCCTGGTGGAGCAGTATGATATTTCATAAACCCGGAAAAAACTTACAAGATCCTTGAATGCATCCCAGCTGAAACGTGATAAAACAAACGGCATAATTTGTGTAGAAACAATTTGCTGAATAATGACAAAGTGAATCGATTAAAAATTCTACTTCTTTGTTATTTGGTTGCATAATATGAAATGGTGCTTCAATGACCAATTGAAGCAAAATCTGAAAAATGGTGAAAAGCATGAATAAAAGCGATATGATAAAAAAGACCCAATATTTCGATTATTGAACAAATATACTGTTTGGGGGGACTAACTAAACCAATGTTACAGTTAATCTATTAAGACATTAATATCTGATTATCTAAAAGAAAACAAATGAAATTAAACAGAAACTAGACGGTTGGATAAAAGAACTGTTTATAAGAAGATATTATTACTGAGAATCAGTTCTCCTTAGAAGGGAAAGAAGTAATAACTGGAAAACTAGTGTTACAAGACTATACAAATGATACAATAAGAGCAAGTCATCATCATATATCCATATATTGTAGCTAATTTCAATCAATGAAGATTCACAGACTAGTATGCTAACTTTTTCTCGTTCGGAAAATACCGTCTCCTACGTTTACATTGCTCAATGTACATGCTTCATTACACATGCGATGTACTTCAAAGATGTTCATGATTAAATAACTGCAAACAACTTATGCCTTTCATTTTGAGCGATCATAATTTACAGGTGGAGAATAGCACAGAGTACATTTATTTATTTATTTATCTAAACACATAAATATTGATACAAGGAAGCACCAGATAAATATGCGCCTCACAAATCTCATTCGATTTGTGTGAGGGCTGTGATACTGCTCAGGTGCTCAAACTGAAGCAGGTGGTTTTCTTAGGGGGCCACACCCGGAGCCTTTGACCTAAAGGTCTAGTCCAAAAGGCAGTGGAGCATCGTAAGGAGATGCAGTCCCATGGTAGCCGGTGACCAACAATTGATTCATACGCCATTCGTTCCTTCAGGATACTGGAGCCCATGTGCACCATTGGTTTGAAATCAGGGTTTTCCAACTCCCCTAGGTGGACTTTCCATGTCCACCAACCCGGTTAAAGCGCCGGACATTCGCTTTTCGTCCTCTCACTTTTGTGAACAACACCCCCGCCACGAGAAGGCAGTGAGTAGGACTTCCCTGTCAGAGGCTATATATTCGCGTGGCCATATGAGAGCATTTCGAGAGGAAGAGCGAACTTTCCCCACTCTCGGCCGTACCAGGGCATTTGGGGGCAAAAATTCTGATAGCTATTCAGATGCTCTGATAGTATCTTACACTTTAAAGGTAGAAAAACTGGGACGTTCTAATAAGTCTTTTCGATACAGTATATAACTAACAATGGAAGTAGTAGGGTATGTGAGATAGTCGAGTAAATCTATGTCTTCATAAAATAATTATAAAAGTATCATATAATATTTTACATATGAAAACATAAACTGCTTGTGGATTTCTTCCCAGGGTAATCGAATAACCAAGCATCTCGCAAGTGTTTTCACATAAGATGTTCAAAAATGCTTTTGTTTGAGAAGTTAGAAATGTGAGTTAAGTGAGTAGTTACATTTTGGATAGAATCAAACATAAACAGTGTTTGTAGATATACTTCAGCTGATGAGACGTAAAATTGACCATAACAATGTTTTGGCTCTTCATCAATTAAATCTTGGATATGTTATTCCAAAAATTGATTATTTATCTGCTCATATTAATTGACTTTATTCCAAAATTATTATCGTTTAGGTCGTATTTTTCCTCCTTGTTCCTCAGTGCCAAGTTGTTAACTTTGATGCTTCGTGTTTTACTGTCAATTTATCAAGGTGACCTCAAGCGGTATAACAGGTGTAAAGGCCACTACATACTAAGTTAAAAACCAGCTACTTCTGCATTGATACAGATTACAAAAAAAGTAAAGAGACAACTGCCCGCGTTCACGATTATTATTTATTAATATTTAAACACATAAATATTGATACAAGGAAGCACCAGATAAATATGCGCCTCACAAATCTCATTCGATTTGTGTGGGGGCTGTGATACTGCCCAGGTGCTCAAACTGAAGCAGGTGGTTTTCTTAGGGGGCCACACCCGGAGCCTTTGACCTGAAGGTCTAGTCCAAAAGGCAGTGGAGCATCATGAGGAGATGCAGTCCCATGGTAGCCGGTGACCAACGATTGATTCATACGCCATTTGATCCCTCAGGATACTGGAGCCCATGTGCGCCGTTGGTTTGGAGTCAGGGTTTTCCGACTCCCCTAGGTGGACTTTCCATGTCCATCAACCCGGTTAAAGTGTCGGACATTCGCTCTCGTCCTCTCAATTTCGTAAACAACAGTAATGCCACGAGAAGGCAGTGAGTAGGACTTGTGTGGCAGGGGCTATATACGCGTGGCCATGTGAGAGCATTTCGAGAGGAAGAGAGGACTCTCCCCACTCTCGGCCGTACCAGGGCATTTGGGGGCGTTCACGATGTTTACAACAGTTGATGGAAAAGGCAAAATTGGTAAGTTGGCCGGTTCAGAGCAAGACAATATTGTTACGTCTGGCCGATTGTGAACGCTATATTCGCTTCCCTAAGCTAGTTCCGTATCCCCGAGGTAGAACTATACAGCGACTTGAAGACGAGAGAAAAGGCACAAAGTGTGTGGGAAGCACTTAACTACAGGGTTCATTTATGTACAGAAAATATAGGGATTTTATAGTAATTTAAGAGTCCTTGAGTTTTACTGAAAGTTCTAGAATACTGCTAAACACATAGTAGCAGTGTATTAATCAGCCAATCAGGATCTCCACATGTGACTTTTCCATTTTTGTTATTTTAGTAACATAACTTCACATAACTTCTAATTAATCGCTGATTGGTTGAAATGCCCCTTGATGACTCCTGAGCTTGTCATGTCGCTTGCGAGAAAATACAGGGTCATCCCAACAAATATCTTGCTAAATGCACATGAAACTGTGACAGTATCAGATGACCAAGAAAAAGAAGGTTCCGTAGACAAAGCCCTGAGTCCAGAGTCAAATGAAGCACCATTCAATCCGCCGATCTCTGAAGACAAACTTCAGTCAGAACTAAACTACGGTTTACATGATATTGGTCAAGAAAACTGGAAGGAAGCACATCCAGAAAATAACTGGAACAGTACAGTGAACCAAATGAACCAAGTGAACCAAAAATGTAATTCGAAATCATTGGGAGACAGAAGCTTATAGTGAACCAGCTTCGTATCCGATTTCTCATGTCAGTTTACCAGATATGGGTTCGCGTAATGATGCACATAATTTTGATGAAAATTCTTATAAAGATGAGAAAAGTAAGTCGGCTGAATCAGACGGTGATAAAAAATCTAATGCAATTTTGTTAGATGCTGATTCCCCCAGTTATCTAATACCCTCTAGTGAAAATCTTAATGAATTTGATGGAAATGTTCCAGAAGAGCCAAATTCCGATGACCTAAAATCAAATATCGTTCATTATCATCTAGTCATTCCCAGTGGATTCTCTATTCAATGCGAGAAATATGTTCTAAATAAAGTCATATTAATTGTAATTTGGAGATAGGAGGATCCAACATTGTTTCGTGGGGGAGGATAAAGTCGGCAAATGCAGTCTGGATACCTACCCCGAATCTTCAGAAAAAAAGGGAGGTGTTGGGATGACCCTGCATTTTTCTCGCAATCGACATGACAAGCTCATGAAACATCAAGGAGCATCTCAACCAATCAGCGATTGATTAGAAGTTGTTACTAAAATAGCGAAAATGAAAAGTCACATGTAGAGATTCTGATTGGCTGATAACTACACTGCGACTATGTTGAGTAGTATTCTGGAATTTTCAGTACAACCCAAAGACTTCTAAAATACTATAAAAACTCTATATTTTCTGTACATAAATGAACCCTGTAGTTAAGTGCTTCCCACACACTTTGTGCCTTTTCTCTCGTCTTCAAGTCGCTGTATAGTTCTACCTCGGGGGTTACGGAACTAGCTTAGGGAATCGAATATAGCGTCCAATCGACGAGACGTAACAATTGGGGACGGGGTGGCCGAGTGGTTAAGGCAATGGATTGCTAATCCATTGGGGTTTCCCCGCGTGGGTTCGAATCCCATCCCCGTCGCCCCATTTGGGACTCGTCAGCTGGATGTACAATACCAAGCAAATTTAAACTGCACGCCATTGCACAAACAAGTGGCTATCAGGACTCAGTGGCCGAGTGGATAACGCGATGGCGTTTGAAGCGAAAGGTACTGTGTTCGAGTCCCAGAGTGAAAATCAACTCTGAGAATCAGGTACATCCAGTTGACGAGTCCCAAATAGGACGAAACGCGTGTCAAACTGTATTCCACTGCTAGCCACTATTCATCTTTGCTTATTATCTCATTTTGTTATTAAAATATATGAGAAAAATAAACTTACATCTTCCACTCGCATGTATTGATCACTAAAGTATAAATTCAATTGACTTATTCTATCATGTAGTTTTATTGTTAATAATGGATTTGTTGTTAAATCTAATGCACTTTCAATAATAAGATCAAAAAGTAAATGTAAACATATTTGTGGGTGTTTATTTGATATTTCAATTAATTGTTTACATCCATATTTTGGTGATATAGGCAATAATGAGAAAATAGAAATGGAAGAATCTGAAGTATCAGAAGATGATGTAGAATGTTTAATGTTAATTTGATTGTCTTTTCGATTAATTAAATCGTTTGGTCTGTGATAGACAGATAACTAAAATAAATAAAATTTTACAATATTATGCTTTAAACTGAAAAAAGAAATGAACACATTGAGAAGTATTATTATTTTCTTTTAAAAACTAATTTGATAATAACTCACTATGTACAGGTTTCTAAAGTCAACTTCGTGTTGTACTGTGTGTGAGGGAGTGGAATGGAGGCTCAATCGCACGTTTGCTTTAGAATCATCAAGTTACTAGACCGAAATACGTTACACTTAATTCGTTTTGCGCCGAAGTATGGTATCAAAAATGTTAATGACCATAGTTCGACTGGGAACCAAGTAAATTAATCTAAATAAGTTGAATTTGTGATGAATATTGATACAATCCAGATGCTTAAAATAAAGCAAAGTTAGGTGGAAACCTGCTACACACTATTTTTCAAGCAATTTATTTATTTATTTGAACACAAAAAATATTGGTGCAAAGGGGCACCGAATATATATGCGCCACATAAATCATTCGACTTGCGTGAGGGCTGTGATACCGTCCGGGTGTCTGAACGGGACAGATGGTTTCTTAGGGGGCTACACCCGGAGCCTTCGACTTAAAGGTTTGATCCACAATATAGTGGAGCAACGTAAGAAGATGCAGTCCAATGACGGCCGGTGACCAACAATTGGTTCATACGCCATTTGTTCCCTCAATATATATATATTTAAATGAATGAACGACTTCAAAGTTATCAAATATTTTGCTTACCCCAAATATAATACGCATAATACACTTGATTAGTGAAACTTCATCTCCAGGCAATTCATATCTATACGATGTATTCACTGATTCCGTTGTAGGCATATTATTATTATATATCATTCTTGGACGACATTCCAAAGAGGCTAATTTACCCAATACATTAATCACTACTGAAAGACCAAGCTCGTTAAATCCCATTAATAATAAAACACGATGTAATTTACTCAATATCATATTAGGTAAAACATTTTCCAAATCATCGGTATTATTCATGATACATTCTTTCATCAAAGTGTAAACAGAATCTTTATTAATGTTATTATGAGTATTATGTTTGTCATTATTTTGTAAAATTGACTTTAAAATAATATAAAATAATTCCTTTTTAGTTTTAACCATGGTCAAGCCTAATGGTAGCGTGCATGCTAAATTACGCCAACATGTAAGCTGACCAGCTTTTTGATAAGCGTCAGGCAGACCACTACCAGATAATAATAAACAATTCACAGCACGAATACACAATGAATCATATTGTGATAAGATCAATGTAAATTGTTGGGAGTTTTGTACATGGTGATATTGTTGTTGATATACAATAGTTTGTATACGAAATCCAATTGATATAAGTAATAACCTTTAAAATTAAAGATAAAAAGTAATAAAGAAATTATTAATAACAGTAGGATGAATGTGAGAATTGATTCATAGTTAGGTTTTATCGATTTTAAATAGGTAAGGTCATGAGTCAATTGAAGCTAAACCACCAAGGAAAACCTGGAAGCACTGGACGGCCGTTTCGTCCTATCATGGGACTCCTTAGCAGTGCGCATACACGATCCCGCACTCGCGAGACTCGAACCAAGGACCTTCCAGTCTCGCACCAGAGCACTTGACCGACAGACCACTGAGCCGGCATCCAGCTGGTAGGTCCTGGGTTCGAATCTCGTAAGACGGGATCGTGGATGCGCACTGCTGAGGAGTCCCACAATAGGATGAAACGGCCGTGCAGTGCTTCCAGGATTTCCAGGGTGGTCTAGCTTCAATTGACTCATGATCTCAACTCTATAAAATTACTAAAATCTCCACAAAACCCCCTTGTGAGGTTTTGTCGATGTTCGAGTGATAATTTTCAGGGAACAAGACTTAACATGCCCCTTAAAAAAGTTAGTGTTGAACCACACAGCACAGTACAAAGTTAATAATCATATTGGAAAGAAATCTGTCAAGACTAAAAACATTGATGAACTAAGTCGATTAATTGAGCTAAACATTACATCTAATATAAATTGATCCGATTCTTGAAGAAACAACACTGCCCTAAATAAGAATACTGACAGAAGCTCGGTTGAACGTGGTTGATAAGATCTATACATGATAAGATTGAATTACCAATACCTATTATCTCTACATTGTGAATGTGGAGTATAATCAAACAGAATTGAAAATAAGAAAAATCTATTATTGTAATTGATTGGATTTGTTGGAAAAATTAGGGTCAGATAAAATACTTTCAGTAAAAAAGAGCCAACACCACAAACTAGCTGCTATTTACCAAAAAACAAACTTTAAAGTGAATTTCATGAGCATAAATAATATACCTGCTTTTCAAATGAGCATGATTAGGTGAAAAAAATTTTCTGTGCTTTCTACTAAGATACGTAACCTAATAGAAGTTAATATTCACTCCGATACTAATATTATGGTGTTAGGTCTGTTCATATTGACGTTAGTGAATGAAGTATAAACATAATGTTTGCCAAACAAACCATACTTCAAATTAATATGAGTATTTAGCAAAGTAGACTTTAGAGAGGTTGATAAAAACGGAAGCAACTCATGATGTTATGGAAGAAAAGTTAACGACAATTCGGCGAAGAAAGTTTTTTTCTGACGATATCATTGATCTAAGCTGTGCAATCGTACTTACAACTAACTGACAAAAATAAAATAGTCTATTGAAAAATGTGAAAACGATTACATCATATCATATGTCAAAAAAAGTTGGATAACGATCGAGAATTCGAAGAAGGATAACGGGCTGAAATCAAATGTGTGAGAGATAATTGTCCATTTGACGAGTGTAAGAAAAGAGTGAATAATTGATCCAAAACGTCAAGGTGATAATGACGAATAATTAAAATTAAAGAGATGAAAAACAATAGGATGTATTAGTAATCAAATTACTGCTTATGAAAATAGTTATGATAATAGTTTAGCAATAACTAACCTGATAAGACGTGCTAATCGTTTAGCCAACGAGCGCCATGAACCTAAATGAGTTTGTGGACCTGGTGGTAGAACATAGTCTGAATAGATTTTCTCACATGCTTCAATTAGGCTAAGCAAACGATCTGCAAATGCAATTGAAGTCATAAATCCCGATTCATTAACTGAAAAATACTGAACATTTTCACAATTTGGTATGTAATCGTAAGCTAAGAGTTGTAAAACACGTTCAATTCTTAACTGACCAAGCAAACAGTTTAAATCCTTCGGATTTAAATATGTACATGATTCCAAATTAGGATCATAATCAGACAAAAGACTACTAATATCATATTGTGTACTGATGGAACTTTTATTCTTCTTGTTAACTTCACTGCCCTCGGGTTCTTCTATATCGCTTTCACCAGCTGAATCAACCGTTGTCCAAATTGTATCATTTTGACTGACTGATGAATTTATTTGCTCCTTACATGATCCGATGTTTACAGGCGTAACAAAACGTGCGCGTTCTCTAGATGTTAAAAAAGATAAAAGAAGCAAAAGTACAGATGTTTAAATATATTGAATGAGACCTGGCGAAAACAAAAATAAAACCGAATATATAGAAGAGTTCCACTATTTCAATATGATTTAAATAGAGATAGCATGAAACACAACAGTAACTCCATGATTAACTTTGATTGCATTTCCTCAGCTTTGAGCCACGAAGTTCTTGTGATCTAGTTTTACTAATTCGCTGTTTAAAATAAAGTAGGTGGACGTGTGTTAAAGTCCAAGAACCAACAACCGAGTGTTTATTCATTACATCATTGATGAAAAGGAGTAAAATTAAATTGACTAAATTTATTATTTACTTGAACACATAAACATTGGTACAAGGGGATACCAAATACATATGCACTACACAATAACAATGAGGCCAGGAGTAGTTATCATTGATTTGTGTGAGGGCTGTGATACCGTCCGGGTGCCTATAGATGGAACAGATGGTTTTCTTAGGGTGCCACACCCGGAGCCTTTGACTTAGAGGTCTAATCCACAAGACAGTGGAGCAACATCAAGAGATGCAGTACAATGGTTGTCGGTGACCAACAATATGCTTTTTCTCCCCTCATAATCCTGGAGCCCATATGCATCAATGGTTTAGAATCAAGGTTTTCTAAATCCCCTAGGTGGACCCTCTGTGTCAACTAACCCGGTTAAAGCGCCGGACATTCGCTTTTCGTCCTCTCAATTTCATAGACAAAACCCCCACTACGAGAAGATAGTGAGTAGGACTTCCCTGGAAGTGGCTGTATACACGTGACCATGTGAGAGCATTTCGAGAGGGAGAGCAGACTCTCCCCACCCTCAGCCGTACCAAGGCATTCGGGGCAACGTGACGCTATCTTTATGTCGCGTATAAATTGACTAATTTTCGAAATAAGTATACCAAACAACAACTGAATGGTAATTAAGGATAAAATAGATATTTTGTTGATATTCTATCATAAAGTTGAGGATTAGAGTGAAAAAATGTGTGGGGACAGAAAAAACCGATATTGTTCATAGATCAATGCTCAAAACTGAAATTGGGATAGTTTGACCGGGGAATTTAAAAATAATGGTTTAGGCTCATCGTTTATCTAACAAGATGTGAAGATTTTAGTTTCGATTTCAGTCAGAGGTGAGTAGGTAGTGTTGTTCAGTAGTCACAAACTAATGTCGAATTTTCAATACTATTTTGTTTTACTATGATCGTATAACCAATAGCAATTTCGAATGTTGATTATCTTAGGTAAATGGGATAATTACAACACCATCTACTAAAATTTAAGTCGTGGAATATTAACTTCACAACGACATGGTCAACAGTTTATATTCGTACATAAACTTAATACAAGCAGGATATACCAATTCATAGTCGGGGAGAACGTGAAGTTTAGTGAATAAATCCTTCCAATATGTGAACATGCTTGGCGCGGGACCAGTAAACTCATGAAACAAAAATCCAGAGTACTTCCAAAATATTCTTAGTGCTCTAAGAGCTGATCAATAAGATACGATCTGATAAACCAACCTTTCAGATTTTCCAAGCTCTTAAAAGCATCAGCAAATAATGAACAATATGGAAGTCGTATCATATATCCAAGTCGCCGAAGCCAGTATTTCTAGATCGTGCCACCTAGTACAATATTATTATTGTAGGCAAACACACAATGCCGAACATCGATATGGCATGTGACAATATTCAAGTTGTATAGGTCACTGAGTGTCTCAACTTACCGGACAGGACGTAAACAAATTGCAAATAATGTCAGTATAAGTTCAACTTCTGGTTGATTTAAAAATTCTACAAGATTTTTAGTTCTTTCCCAAGCAATAATTGGATCTGGAGGTTGTAGTAAACATGTGAATAACTTGATTAATTGCGATGGTAAACGTAATAATTGCATTAAAATAAATATGTGATCTTCCGGTCTACAAGCACGAACAGTTACACCAGCCTATGAAAAAATCATGTGAAAAATAACACATTTTATCAAAACAAATCAAGCTATAAACAATTATTTAGACGTGCTAGGTTTATTTCGATTTGAGATATAGTGTAAATTATAGTGTATTTATAATGAGTTAAGTTTTCATGAGTAATTTTCACTAAAAGTGGCAATCAGTTGAAGAATTAAAGTATAATTCATAAAATTGTGTTCACTAGTGAGTGACTTCAAAATGAATTGATCGAAACTATATAGTCCATAGTTATGATATGTGAAGTCAACCAACCTGATGGTTTTTTAGTGTTTCTTAAGTTTGATGAGTCTTTTGTTGAATTGCATGAATCCCCTACAAAATTACTTTAGCCAGTCATTTTTCATCAATCGTTTCCTGATTTGTCTTGGACTAAAGACGGTAACTTTAGCTTCACTTACGAAACCCATATACCATAATTCACCCTTTTTTCTGAGCCCCAATTACTCGAACAGGCATCTTACAAAGTAAATTTATTTGGTAGGAACAAAAGAAGAATAATTCAAGCGAGTGACACACGCGTATAAACATATCTACAAGAACAATATCACTAGGGTCCAAATGTAAATTCAAATCAAAAGTCGGTTACATAAACTTGTACTTGGTAAATAAATAACAATACACGGTTTGTTAAAATAGTATTCAAATCTTGTTTAGTTATAGTTATATAATATACCCTTGTGGGCCAGGGTAATTTCGCATTGGTTTTCAGGAGAACCAGACACCATCCAGACTTTCACGTGACAACCCAAATAGTACAGCTCAATCCTATTTGACAGGAGAGCCAGACACCGCCCCCAGGTATAACCCGAGCAGTATAGCTTAATCCCGCCTCACAGAAGAATCAGAAACCATATAGGCTTCAAAGCTACAATCTGAATAGCACAGCTCAATCCTGTGGCGCAACCACACAGGTACCAAGCACCCTGGTGGATCATTCGCACCTTTCATATACACGTTCACATCACATGTATAATTATTCCGATCCTAGTAATTGAAAATAAGTTATCACGAAATAATGTTCGGCTTGGGAAGAAATTTTTAAAACCAAAACCTGTTAAACAAAAAATAATTTTAAATGAAGCCAATCAGACATTTATAGTTAGTTAACTTACAGTTAAAATTAACCAATTTGATAAATGTTTGAGAAATGTCGGATCATGAGTACGACCAGCATATTGATTTGACCAAAATTGACGCAAACAAGCAAAGAGAATAGAGCAGGTTGATCGCATTTCATTTAGTTGAACTAGATGTGTAGAGTCAACTTTTGAACCGATTACTGAAATATTCATAAAATAATTAAGTTATATTTTACATGAGACTATCCATTTTTACTAAAGTTTACAATGAAATACCTTATTGCAAATGAATAAGAAGCAAGGAAGTGAACTTAAATGGATGTCACCAGGATAGGTCAGTTAAAAATCTAGAAACTGAGAAAGAATGGTGGATTTGTAACTCGTGAGTAGTTGTTAACCAATTATGTTAATAAATGTTTCGAGGACGACATTATACGACGTCGAGTGAACACAATCTAGTCGATTTTACAAGTAACTGGCTGCTATTGTGAAATATGGTTACATAACCGAAATCTCGAGGCAAAAAACAGTATCATTTAGTAACTCAGGAAGAATTTATGATACAGACTATGAAAGCATGAATGTGGTAAAGTGAATGATACTGATAAGCTGCCTGAACTCCGGAAAATAAGGTGAGGGTCCGGGCAAATAACCGGATGATAAAAGCTGAATAATAAAGCCATCAGATCACAGCTCTATTTAACATCGGAAAAATTCACCTTAATATGTCAATCAGTTTTCTTCGGAAAGAATTCAACTTGAGTTTGAGTGCTACAAAGAAATCCCTAGTTATTGTGATAAAACTGAAAGATACAAATAGTACAAAAGTAGAGTCTCAGGTTATTTCTGCATGTCACATGGAATTGTGTACGTCAATCAAGCAATCTTGCTCTAATAGAAAGGATTGAAAAACTCGAGGATACTAATCCTCGCAAATTAACGTCAATAAAAAAGGTATTAAGAATTCCTAAGCACTTAATTTTATTTACACTGTATTTTGTGACTGTTTCAGTGTACACAAGTGAACCTAAACTGATTTGATAATATCTCAGCTAAATCACGAATTTAAGGAAACTAATCAAAACAAAACAAAGAATCAAAAACCACTATCTGAATGGTATTGAACTTTGAATAGCGTGGGTTTGACTTTGTTTAACATAGTGTATAGAAAGTGATATAGAGTCGTAAACTAAAACAAAACGCATCTATTGTACTTTCTTGTCTTCCACGGTCTTTCAATACACATTATCTATACTTCATTGGAACATATAATCTCAAGGAAATTCAATATAACAAACGATTTTTCTAGTAATAAATAAACAAATTATAACGATGGATTGGAAATCTATTAAAAAAGCATCAGAAATTCAAGTTTATACACGCTAGCATAACTGTACTATAAAATTAAAGATGACGATTTCTCGAATTGAGCATAGTAATTGCAGATTAAATCTTCATGTCCAATGTATATACATTATGCAGTGAATGTTTATTATGAATAAAAGCGGTTACTTAATACAATTTTGGGCGGTCTAACAAAAGTAAGATTTTAGAATGGATTTATATGAAAACAGTTAATTTTTCTTGACCAAGATAATTTGAAAATTATACCTTGAATTAGTTTATGATATGTTTAATCAATACAAACTCAACGAATTCAAGATAGCCCTCAGCAACAGGTTCCAGGACTTTCACAATCTACTCACTGGAGAGGGAACTACCATGGAGAGAAACTGAAAGAGATAAAAGAGGCAATCACTTCAACATGTCAGGAGGTTCTGGGCCACAAGAAGCACCATCACAAGGAATGGATCACTGTTGGTACACTGAATCATATTGAAAAAAGGATCAATATCACACGAACAAGAACAGAGAAAGCCAAGGCACAAGCTGAATATACAGAAGTAAACAAGCAAGTGAAGAGAAGCAGCAGAGCCGAAAAACGTAAATATGTGGAAGATCAAGCAACGACGGCGGAAAAGGCTGCGAGAGAAAGAAAAAATGAGACAATTGTAGGACACAACAAACTCGCTGGAAATTATCGTAAACCAGAACGACCAGTGAAAAGCAAGGAAGGCAAGGTAATTACCGACATTGAAGGACAGCAAAACAGGTGAGTAGGGCACTTTTAAAGAAATCTTAAACCGAGCAGCCCCATTGAACCCACCCAACATCGAAGCAGCACCCACGGACCTCCCAATCAATGTTGGCCCACCAACAATCGAAGAGATCAGCATGACCATCAGACAAATCAAGAGCGGCAAAGCAGCGGGACCAGACAACATTCCAGCAGAAGCACTGACAGCAGATGTAGCAGCAACTGCAAAGATACTCCATATTCTTTTCAGAAAGATTTGGGAATAAGAACAAGTACCAACACACTGGAAAGAAGGACACCTAATCAAAATACCAAAGAAAGGCGATATCAGCAGGTGTGAGAATTATGGAGGCATCAGTCTTCTCTTAATACAAGAAAGGTCTTCATCAGAGTGTTGTTAAATAGAATGAAGGACTCCGTAGACGCCCAACTTCGAAACCAACAGGTTGGATCGTGTATTGACCAAATCGCAACACTAAGGACCATTGTGGAACAATCAATTGAATGGAATTCATCACTCAACACCAACTTCATTGACTACGAGAAATCGTTTGGTAGCATAGACAGGACAACACTATGAAGGCTTCTTCGACACTACAGCGTGCCTGAGAAGATAGTCGTTATCATACGGAATTCCTATGATGGATTAAACCGCAAAATCGTGCATGGAGGACAGCTCACTGACTCGTTCGAAGTAAAGACCGGCGTCATGCAAAGTTGCTTAGCCTCACCCTTTCTCTTCCTCCTGGTGATCGACTGGATTATGAAGACGTCAACATCTGGATGGAAGCATCGGATATAGTGGACAGCTAGGATTCAGCTGGACGACCTAGATGCTGCAGATGATCTGGCTCTTCCATCGCACACGCAACAACAAATGCAGGAGAAGACGACCAGTGTAGCAGCAGCCTCAGCAGCAGTAGGTCTCAACATACACGAAGGGAAAATGAAGATTATCTGATGCAACAGAAAATGCACCAATCAAATCACACTTGACGGAGAAGCTTTGGGGGATGTGGAAGCCTTTACATATCTGGGCATCATCATTGATGAACACGGTGGATCTGATGCAGATGTGAAGACGCGGATCAGCAAAGCAAGAGCAGCATATTTACAACCGAAGAACATCTGAAACTCAAAATAATTGTCAACCAACACCAAAGTCAATACAAATGTCAAGACAGTTCTACTGTGTGGGGAGGAAACTTGGAGAACTACGAAAGTCATTATCCAGAAGATACAAGTGTTTATTACCAGTTGTCTACGCAAGATACTTCGGATTCATTGACCAGACACCATCAGCAACAAGTTGCTGTGAGAGAGAACAAACCAAATTCTAGCGGAGGAAGAAACCAGGAAGAAGCGCTGGGAGTGGATAAGACACACATTGAAGAAAGCACCCAACTGCGTCACAAGGCAAACCCTCACATGGAATCCTCAATGCCAAGGGAGAAGAGGAAGACCAGAGAAATCATTACGCTGAGAAATGGGAACAGATATGAAAAAAATGAACAACAACTGGAGAGAACTAGAAAGGAAGGCCCAGGGCAGAGTGGGTTAGAGAATGTTGGTCGGCGGCCTATGCTCCATCGGGGATAGCATGCGTAATTAAGTAAGTGAAGTTTAATCAATCTTTAATGTTTTGATAGTTTATGCAAAGTAGTGTAACCAGAAGCGACAAAGCTGAATAACTGTTGTGTCCCGATAAGAATATTGAATGGTAACTTTTGAGATCCATTTATGAACCAATACTATACGTATATTTTTATCGTATAATTGCTTAATAACTAAACTATTCATATTCATGTTCTCCTTATTATGAGCTTTGTTTTGACCTATAAACTATTGTTATATGATTTACCATTCCTGAATTATGCCCTGTCTATCATTTACTATCTCCCTTATTCACAGCGAAATTTAGCTGAATCTTGTACAAATGTTGTTTCCTATTTTATGGTACGATGTGCTCTGTTTGATTGGTATATAAACTCAGTGTGTTTGAAATATTATGATTCTTATTGCAGAGGCTGTTATTGGTGTTCTGGACTTAAATGGCAGGGCTAGGCAGAAAGCAGGACCGACAAGTACTCTACACTGCTCGTATGGGTTTCGTGTGTCACTGATCTGATCGATAATTCACTACTCTCTAATTAGCGGTATTATCACGTTATGCATTAACAAGGCATCCAGAAGGCCACAAGTTATAACAATAACATAGGAAATAAACAACCAATGTCATTGATAAATGTTAGATCTATTCAGTTTGAATCAGTTGTACGTTTTCATGACTACAGTTGTCGGTTACCGGTAAGTTAAGTTAATGCAACTCATTTATCGGGTACATAGTCATGTATTATATTTTTAAACAGGAATTTATTCGTGGACTAGTAATATTATACAGTTTCTCAAACCAAAATAGTTGATATGGGTTTCAAACTTGCGACTCAGTAGTAGAAGCTTGAGTGATTTAGGCAATAAGTTAGTGCTAGTTCGCATCATTTAACAGTATAGGTTGTATGAATCTGTTCTGTCAATTTGATAAGAAATTTTATTATCATAGTGAATAATTGAATATTTCAAAACATATGATTTCTGAGATATAATATGTGTAAAACAATATCAGTCTTACTTAAACTCACATATTCCCGGTTGTGATGAAGTCAAATTCTCATAAATTGAACATTGTGTTAAAATGTTTGCTAAATACTCTTCAATACGATTTCTATGAATAGAATAAAATCAATATCCTGAGTACCATAATAAACTGAATAAGTTCAAATTTTAAAAAATCTCAAATTTACTGAACTCAAAATTTTTTTCTATCGTTTATGAGATGTCAGTTGCATTAATATAAATCGATTCATGTTATTAAATTTTACAATAGCATACTGAAAGAAGAAATTAACAAGATGAGAAATAGAGAGGGAGGAATAATATTAACTTTAGTGGAAAGTTAAACATAAAAAGTAAAGTTCAGAAGTAATGAATACTACCAAAGGATGAATAATAATGTGGAATCATATTAAGTTCACGATTTGAAAAATGGATACAGCTAACTGAAAACGATTTCGAATTACATCACAACAAAATAGACAAAATGCTACGATTTTGTATTTAGTAGCCTTATATCTGACTCCTATTAGATCGTATGAATGTTATTGAAATATACATATTCAAAATCCCATTCCCGTATTTGACTTATTTTAATCCCGTTACTCACCAACGCAAGTTGAGTCGATAATAATATACGAGGATTGGCGACATGTATATTTCAATAATAATAAATCATATGACCTAAGTGGAGTCAGATCTCGGGTCACTAAAATGGTGAGCTCGTCGACAACATCATCCGATCTAAACGACGTCAAAATGAAGGGCTCTCATGGATCGGTAAGCCCGCCGACGACGGCGAACCTAACGCACCAAGCTACGTCAATGAAGAAACTTCTGCACTCTCGGAGAACAAACTCAGCGAAGCCAGCTCAACCTCTAATCTAACGTACTCAGCAAAGCCTGTGCAGCACAACACGGACATGCTCAAATTGTATTACCTTATCGATACTTTGTCCTCACGTCAACTCTTCTCATTGATCCATCTGGCGGATCGTTCCATTATGATTCCAATAATTATCATAGTATAATTACCACATTAATGTCACATTATCACCTAACGTGGAATTATTATTTTTGTTCGTGCTGATATTAAATTATGACATTTTCGTAATCATATCACTCACCGAACAAATTATAATTTTATGGACACTCCACGTTATGACATTCGAAACTCACTGGACTATTTTTATCATTCAATAACTTGAAGTTTTCCTGCTTTAAGTGAGTTCGTTTCATTTTTTCACATGTCATTTTTGGCCTATTATTACACTCATCCATTTAGTTGAGGTCATTTTTATGTTATCATACCACACATTTTTTTAATTTCTATATTGCCTCCTAGTATGTCTGCGGTTGCCTCTAACTCTACTAGCTGATAAGCAATGATTACGTTCATCTTATCTATTCGTCCACATGTATAACTGCATGCTGCACCACTCATCACCCAAGAACATGTATATATTTCGACAGCAATCATTCATACGACCTAACTGAAGTCAGATCCCGGGCTACAAAATGTCCTTTCACATTTCCCGGTGACATATAAAACAACATTGATTAAAAAAACCAACTTACACCTAAGCAAAGTATTAGATTAATTGGAAGATATAGATTGAAAAGTGAAATACTCAATAATATAGTACATCATTAATTGCTTGTGCTTTTTATGGAAGACCACATGGAAAAGTAATTTATTCGGCCGTGAACTTCCTAACAAAAGTTAAATATACTATTTTTGGATTTTCGGTTCATGTTTACACCAGACAGTTAACTAGAATACTCCAAATCTTTGTAATGATAGTTGTAGGGAATCAGAATGGACCTCTATAAACAAGTTTGTATTTGTAACCAATCGCCAATAAGACCTAATTGAAGTAAAAAAACACTAACACACAGGGAGCTCAATGCAAAGTTAACTAGTTCCAACCATCCTAAACTATAGTTACACTGTAACTATGGTCAAAGGAATTTAGATAGCACTGAGGACTAAGAAATATGACGGTGGTTGGTGTAGAAAAATTGACTGGTATCAAATAATTGATTATTAGTCTGTAATACAAAAGTGGTCTACTGTTCTGCAACAAACGAATATTTCATGGGAGAAACATTACTGAAATGCAATAAATAATATGCTCTTTAAAAGTGAAAAGTTAACTAATTCACTTAGATATGTGGTTAATCAGAAAGTCATAAGAGACTTAAGACCCGGCGTATGAGCAACAGTCTAAGTTGCTACAACACATCAAGATGGCAAGATTGAATTATAACGATGAACACCAAAGCAGACACAGTGCTAGTATCAATGGAAAGTGTGTTATCTGTAAGATTTGAATCTCCATCATTGAGGTGTATAGGCCAAACTCAGTAAAAACACATCAAGGGTGAGTCATCAGACGGTATTTTATGACGTGTTCTAATCTTTAGCTTGACCTTTGACAACAAATGAATCCTGTTAAGAAGGATGACACGAAATAACAGAGGATTGTTTGCTACCATAGTGTTGGAGACCATTTAATTTAATGAATTAGAAGCGAGAGATAAGCAGTACACTAATAAAATTAAACGTTTTAAAAAGGTTGGTCAGAAAAACCATTGAGCTGCTATCATCTTATTGATCAGAACCTCTACTAATATATCCCCCAAAGACGCTCACCTGCATTGAACTAGTTTGTACGCAATAAGGGGAATTTCTTCGAAAATAATCCAATGCGACACTTCACTTGTCTCTTTTAATTCACTGAGTACAGACTGAATCAATGTGGCTTTTTCATACTCGTATTTCAGACAAACTGTCCTCTTGTCTTGACATTTACTCTGTAAACAGAGAAACATTCGACTGACTAAAATACGAAGTCAAAAATATACAAAAACCATTTCACTCGAATTACAATGCCAACACATCAGCTGGAGTGCTAAACAGATTAAATCATGCACGAATAAGTGATTGACCGGCTCGTCCGTGGGATAAAACAGCAATTAAAGTTACCAAGACAAATAATATTAACCTCTTCAGCAGAAATAAATGGGTCGAAGCTTGACACCTTTATAGTCGTTCATATACATTTAGATTACAAGCTCTACACTGAAGCTCTCAGCTGGAAAATATAGTGACAACTAGTTTTCAAATTCTGACAGAAAGTTGAGTAGTAAGTTTTGAGTTGCTTGCTGTCAACTTATTCATAAAGGACATTGATTAAGTTAGAATGCAATACTTAGTATTACTGGTTAGTGAAAGGTATAGCAGGAATGAATGAATTAATTGGCACTTCCGTGTCTGAATCTCTAGATGGATTGCATCCAGATCTTGCAGGGTTTCAGTGAGCATAATGATGAACTTTTATTATCAAAGATTTGTTACATTCTAGTTCATGAACATATTAGAAACTAGTTCTTCCAACTATTTCTTATTACTTACGTCCACAGTATATGTGCAGAAGAAAGCTGCCGATTTGAAAAAAGTTGAAAAATGATGTGAAAGGAGGATAAGACCCAGATGTACCTTCTGGGAGGTTCGAACTGATGGCTTAGTATGGACTTATATTAGAAGACCGAGATGACTTATTGATATAATAATTTCCGATTCGTGCAACAAACGTAGATTTCAAAGGAGATAACCACTCTTCATTATTGACTTGGTGTCTCGAACTAATAATAAAATTTTTATGTAATCTTAAAGGCGAATAAAGGTGAAGGAGCTCTGTAGCGAACTTTAACAGTCCTGATACCAGACCCCCCAAATGTCCTGGTATGGTCGAGAGTGGGGAGAGTCTGCTCTCCCTCTCGCAATACTCTCACATGGCCATGCGTAATATAGCCTCTGCCACACAAGTCCTACTCACTGCCTTCTCGTGGCATTACTGTTGTTTACGAAATTGAGAGGACGAAAAGCGAATGTTCGGCGCTTTAACCGGGTTGGTGGACACGGAAAGTCCACCTAGGGGAGTTGGAAAACCCTGATTCAAAACCAATGGTGCACATGGGCTCCAGTATCCTGAAGGAACGAATGGCGTATGAACCAATTGTTGGTCACCGGCTACCATGGGACTGCATCGCCTCACGATGCTCCACTGCCTTGTGGATCAGACCTTTAGGTCGAAGGCTCCGGGTGTGGCCCCCTAAGAAAACCACCTGCTTCAGTTTGGGCACCTCAGCAGTATCACAACCCTCACACAAATCTCATTTGATTTGTGCGGCGCATATGTATGTGGTGCTTCCTTGTACCAATATTTATGTGTATAAATAAAATAAAATGAAATACCGGACAAACACTAGTTTCAAGCAACTGCAGAGAGACTTTAAAGGTTAGGCGATAAACAAAACCATTGGCTATTTTTATGAATTATTACACTTATATATCTAAAAATAATATTGAAATACATTACGTTGAACCGTGTTATTTAGATCATGATAACACTGAACAAATTCTAATAAACACTAACGTCTACACTGTTGGTGTGTTTCATCACTTTCCAGGCTGACATTTCCATTCCAGACGATTCTTTAAGCACCTTGCTCAGACGTTTAAGTGCCTGTAACCATTTTCCCCAATTATCGGCATATTTACAAAGAAGTAGGTAAAATGGGTCATCGGGTATATTGAATCCACTTGAATTCGGGACTGTCAGTAGTTCAAACTCGGAGTTCTGAAAGGTTTATAAAATTTAAAGAAGACTGTACTTTTAGGAAACTATTTTCTGTTTCATTCAACAGGTCAAGTGAACGGTTTATATACAAGTTCCTCAGATGTTCCGAGCTAAGCGAAGGGGGGAAACTATCAAATAACAAATCTCCTTCGACAGATGAGTTCATGAACAAGTCTGGTGCAGAAGCTTCAACTTTGCTTTGTTGAATATCTTCAACAACCGATTCAGCTTCATGATCAGCTGATTGATTTCCTTCTACATCGGTTGCGAAATGTCCATCCAGAGGAGGATAGAGACGGTTTAAATCTTTAGGAGCCGAACCCTCATTGGAATGAAAAGTTGATGGAACTGTGTTATCCTCACATCTTGATAAAATTTGGGGTTCAGAAACTGTTAGCTGAGGACTGGTAAAGACCTCATCTTCAACTGGAAGAGCATCGTCAGGTACTATAATTGATTCTAATCGAGAGATAATTTCATCAGTCTAAAAGTAACTTATTAAATCACATCAAACCTTTAACTTAGGCTTTCTAACTCTTACAGCTTCCATTTAGTCCATCAAGTAGCGTATATACTAAGCAAACCGCGGTGTGAAAACCGATAACCAATATCTTGGTTAACCAGTTCATTTCTTTGCCTTCGCTATTTGTTGTTTCGGTACTGTTACGGGTATTTGATTATGTCCAGTGAGCGGCAGTCTGACCACTCAACTGCACTAATTCTAGTCAGTGGTTATTTGTGGATTTTTATATCTTGTAGTTTGAGTTAATGCGTTTGTCCCTCATCAGTAAGGATTCTGGGTACCAATAGCTATCACATTCTCAGGCAGGAGTTTGTTTGTTTGCGATGTAAATTATTAATGTGATAATTTAAACTTTTTTTCAAAAATAACAAATAAGAGGGGGATTGAGATGACAACGTGAGTGATAGAAAGTAGTTACTGGTATGTGGTAGCTATAACCGTGATGATTAGCGAGACATTCATCAGACACAGCTTGCCTAGGAGGGGTATGGTAATCCATGGATGAGCATGTGAATGTCAAGTCTTCTCATATTACTATAAACCGATGATGTTGTGGTCAATAAGGCTGAGAGAGCATTCCGAATGGAGGCGACTCTCATGAGAAGAATTGAAAGCGTACTTGAGATTTTGCTGTTTGGTGTGTAGTTTCCAAGAGCTGCCTTGATGAGTGTGGTGATTACGTTCTGGTGATATGCACGTGATGTGGTGGTTCGGCGTACCAAATATGCTTCATGCTATTATCAGATCACCTCATATTCTCATACTGATCAGGGAGAATAATAACAGGTCCTGGAGTCTGTCCACTTCAGACTTATGTTCTGGCACTATCACGCACTTAGTTGCCCGTCATTGTACTTGGTTTGAGGAGTTTATGTCTTTTTTGAAGAGGAGGTATTGCAATATTGCAGACTCCAAGGTGGGGCCGTGCGTACGTATTAAGCAGTGATATGAATTACTATGGGGTGATTGTACCAAGTTCCCTTCATATTAAGTGAGGAGTCGTATTTGACTTGGCTACATCCCCTGTGTAATTTGAAAGGGATGTCTAGGCTCTCTGTTGTTACAAGCCCAAGATCATGCTTTAAAGAGGCAATCATAGGTGGATTCCCAAGGGGATGTAAGTAATTTGCGTTTAAACAGGCAGTGTTCATTAGGTGTCATTTCAACGGGTTTAGTTTTAATCCATTGTATTCCGCCCATTACTCTATTATTGTAAGGTATTTAAGAAGCTCACATGAATCATTTTCGCATTCAGTGTACCCCTAGATCTTCACATTGTACGCAAAGATCAGTGGTGAGGAGCTAATTTTATCAAGCAAATCGTTAATGAAGATCAGGAACAGGAGTGAACGTAAGATTATTGTCTGTGAAACTCCTGATGCTGCGACCTTACAACTCGCGTGCATTCTATTTACCATGGTACGAAACATCCTTTTAGGAGCACATAAGACACTTTGTCGAAAACTTGTATGAAGTAGGGGAATATTGCATGAACCTATATCTTATGACTTCAGAAGGTCGTCCAGCCTTATTGTGCTATGAGGAGATTGGATGCACATGATCTGCGTTTTTCTGAACGCGTGTAGTATCGGTGTATATGTTAAGCCCATATACTTTATTCGAGTTGCTGGCCAAGCCAATTCACCTGTACATTGAGTCATCTTTTGATCTTGTTAATCATTTGCTTATTAACCTTGACTATACTTTTATATGAGCATATATGTGTACACTTCGCATCTTATTCATCATATGTCTGTCACTCATTTTTGTCTGACTATGAATGTTGATTAACGCTTGCTTAAATTGAGTTGGCTTCCCAGCCATCTCCAATACGCATTATCTTTCGCTTCGCTCTCGAGTTGGCTTACCAGCCATCTCCACTGCATGTCATTTCCGCCTCGTTCGCTTTCTTCGCTTATTCGCCTGTTCACTCGCTCGTTATTATTCGCTCAGGTGTTGTTAACTTTCTGACCTGAGTTATTCGACAATAAACTATAGTTGCTGCTATCCTTTGTCTTCTGATTTTACGCGCCTTTAAGATTAGAATTATATCGATTATCGAAACGAACGATTAACGAATCGCGGCACTACACGCGTATTAGGCTTCATGAAGGATGCTGTCTCTATCCAGGTATTAACTTATATTCATTGACTAGTTCTTTCATTACCTTCGGCGGTATTGAGAGAAATGCAACTGGTTTGGAACAAACTGCGCTTTTTATCACCTATTAAAATCGAAGTGGGAGTGGCGTGCTCTAATTGTCGTATCAGTTAGTGTGAATTTACTGGGTATCCGATCAGGTCGCACTAGTGTGCTAAAGTCTTCCGCACACTCCTTCGGTCGTTACCTCCTGGTGACTTTGATGAGCGGAGAGGTTTTAGTCTCCTTAATAAATATACAGTAGTTACTTAGCTGTTATCTAGACCCTCAAATAGCACTAGAGTTGCTTGCTCCGGGTTTTATGGTCTATGAAGTTAGCAATAAAAATCTATCCTATCACTAAGAAAGTGCAATTGTCGTTGTTTGCTCCTCTAAAATTGCAGAGTGACTCTGAACGCATTGTGTCTTGTATGCTGAGATTGACGGATAGAGTATTGGAATCTCTAGTCAAACCTCACGTGTATAAGCTTGTTATCACCTGGGTGACCTCATCTTTAAAAGTATTAGAACCTGTGGGGACCGGTTTGTTCCTCCAATGATGAACATTTTGCCGTTCACATTGAAGAAACACTAGCATGATTCTACCAACTAAGACAGTTCGATACTCTGTGATGTGGCTATGCGGTGACTGTTAATGAATACATTCACATCTTTTTGATCCCTCCTAGTTAGTCGCTTAGTCCTCTTACGTTGCTACTAAACGCTTGATGGTTTTTCTCATCACCTGATACTCCTCTACAGAAACAGTGTTTTCCTGGATTTTATGGAAATTTCAGTTTAGACAGTGTTGAGCAGTCCTATTCGAATTGACCACTGTAGGTTCATTGGCTGTTTGATAATCCCATTTGTGTTCTATATCGCTGGTCGCTGGTCGAAATCAATCAACCTCTCAACACTGTTCGCGACTTGAGTTTGGGATATAGCAACAGTTTGGACTTTTCCAAGCACATTTCATCTCAAGTATCTAAAGCTAGAGACCTCATCGGATTCATAACGATAAACTTCAGTAATATCGAATCGAGATTATAATTATACGGAAAATGTATCTTACCAATTCTTGAATATGGTATTTTAGTTTACAGTAATTACAGGCATAATGACCTGATTAAAGTTGAAGTTGTTCAAAGAAGATTCACCAAAGCTCTTTTGGGGTATTCTAACAACAAAGACTATCAACAAAGATGTCAACAACTAGTCTTACAGGGTGTGGAGACCTAAATTAGAGTGTAATACTGGTTACTTAGTTGGGGATTCATCTTTTGTGTCTGAGTTGAGCGACCCATGTTGTACCCAATACTCTGAGGTTCACATTAGACTCGAAGAGCGCACATTGTTCAATAGTAGATTAGGTTAGTGTGCTTTGTATTATTTGAAGAAACGATTTCTGTGAGAATCGGTTTTCATGTGATGTTTGTACTTACTGATGATTCCCCTATAGATTAGTAAGAGCCGACATAATTCAGAAGCATAAATGAGGAGTAGCTTTATTGTTTACGAATAATATCCCATTTACCCTTATTGAAAGTGGGATGTGCAAATTAGTTAGTCGCCGCTTGAAATTTGATGGAAAAGAGCTGCAGATTGGTTTGGTCCATCACAGTCCAGATTGTGAGGTGAATGATGACTTGTCAGGCGTTTTAAACTCTTGGTTTTTAATTGAACGGTGTTTAATCTTAAAATATTCAATGTTCCTACCACAGACTGGAGTTATCTGATAATTATTTCGAACACAAAGTAGGTTATCACACCCACTCTAGTGCAACATCTGAAAGAAGCAACTAGTTACGACCCGAACTCGGAATCTTCCCTACTAGAACTCATGTTGACCCGTTATGAATATCCTTTCACAAACCCCCATTATATGCAACCCTTAGGTAAAAGTAAGCATGCAATTCCAGTCTTTGATTTTCATATGGTTGTCAATAACGAGGATATTTCAGCCCAAGCCAGACCAAATGTCTGAAAAGCAAATATCCAAGATACTATACACTCACCATTCACAGTATTTTGGACAGCATAGCCAGAGTTCCCAACTGGGATTTACTTCAGAAAGTGGTATAAAAAAGTCAGTGCACCGCATATCCCTTGAACTATATCAAGAGGCCCAAGAAAAGCCTCACCAATTTTCAATAAAGAGTTTTGCACTCTTATCCGTCAGACGAGAGGTTTTTAGAACGACTTGGGTTATTTGGTATTGATGAGACAAAATCTAGATATCGAGGACCTCAACATATTTGTTCCTCAACCCTTATAAAATGAAGACGATTGTATGGGGAAAAACTTGCTAAGAGGTACACACTCGTCATACTCGTACATAAACCAAAAGACTATTAGGGGGGGAATGTTTCAGTATTATGAGTTGGCAGCAGTACTGCATCATTAGTAGAATACGATTATGGTAAAACTCAGATATTTTCAAACTGGTTTAAGCACAGTTTAAATCATGAGTCAATTGAAGCCAGACCACCATGGAAAACCTGGAAGCAATGGACGGCCGGTTCGTCCTTTTGCGTGACTTCACAACATACTCAAAAATCGATTGGAAGGGTAAAACAGACTCAGAAGACAAAGGTGGATGTGTCGCTCGAAACCGTGGATTGGTCGAAGTTAGACATTGACACCGCCAGGTGCTAGCTCACTGGTCTAAAAGTTAAGCGCTCGCGCGCGAGAGTGATAGGTCCTGGGTTCGAATCCCGCGAGGCGGGATCGTGGATGTGCTCTGTTTAGGAGTCCCCCAATAGGACGAAACGGCCGTCCAGTGCTTCCAGGTTTCCCATGGTGGTGTAGGTTCAAGTGACTCATGATTTCAACTACAGAATCACTAAAATCTCCACAAAACTCCCATCTGACAATTTAACTATGTCCATACTAAAGAGATGCCCACCATTTCAGTTCATACAAGCCACATATAAATACACACACACTAGATACTGTAACCACTAAAGGACTAGATATCATCGGTCTGCTAAATGAGATTGATATAGGCAAACCCAAGAGATCCGATAAAATGCGTCCTAGGTTACTAATCGAACTAGCAAATTTCATTGCAAATCCCATAAGCATATGTCCTAATCTATCTGTGGCACAGGATTGGTTGCCGAAGGACTGGAAGAATACTGTAGTAAGTCCTATTTTGAAAACAGGTACGAGGCATGAACGTGAAAACTATTAACCCGTGAGACGAACGAGAGTAGTTGTTGTAAAATCCAAACCTAAATTCCAATAGGTCTGGTTGCTGAATAACTGTTAAGTAAAAGTAAAGACACGCGCACCACAATCGAAATCAGAACAAAGTGATTGGGTAACAAAGGTTCTAAAATTCATCATATATATAAATGTGCAAATTTACCTGAACAAATATTACCACACAATTATTCAACCAACAATTGATCCCAAAATAATCAATCTAAATTACAATAAATAGCAAAGTGATAAGAAATATATGAAAATTACCGAACGCTCCAAAAAATAAGTGTCATTCCATCCTGCCTGGATAGATCAAGTAAAAAATGCGTTACAAATGCTGCTTTCTAACACAAAGTGTTTCCAATTCTGGGAAAATGATCCAATTGACAACCAAAATGCACGATCCCAGTCCAATCAAGCAACACGGTCAAAGATGAAACGATCAATATGGCAGTCGCCAGAATAATATCAATTAAAACAAATTAGATACAGTTCAAGAAGAAACATAGAAACTCAATGAAAGCGATAGAAATACTGAGAAAACTATTATGAAATTAAACATTACAGTCTTAATTGGCATCAAAAAGACTAACAATATGTACAAATAAAGAAACTATTAAGGAGTTGCAAAAGTATACATGGAGGGATTTTCACCTTCAAAATGGATCTTACGGTCGTTAAAATTACAGGAAAGACTGATCGGAAATTGCCAAGGCACCTTGAGGAAAACCGGATTTTTTCTGAGAAGTAGCATGGCTTAAGAACAGGTTATTCATGTCTCATCAACTTATTAATTGTCCGTGAAAGTATGTTCGTCCTTAAAGATCAGAAATTATCTACGGATGCAGCCTACATTGACTTCAGAAAGAATTTTAGTAAAGTTCCTCACCACCGGCTGTTATATAAGTTAAGTAATATTGGGACTCGAAACAACTTAATAATGTGGATAAAGGACTTTCTTGTTGGGAGTCAACAAAGAGTGCGCGTGAACTCTATGTTGTCTAGCTAGGGAACTGTGTTAAGCGGAGTGCCGCAGGGTGCAGTTTTGGGGCCAGTGATGATCCTCCTGTATGTAAATAATCTTCCTCGTCCCCTATTATCATTAGTTTTGATACGTGCTGACGACATTAATATATGCATAGCGCTAAACATTAAAAATGATAGTTTAAAGCTTCAAAATGACCTGGAGAAGTTATCTGATTCAACAAATAATCGCAGAACAGGTTACAGAGGTAGTCACAGGTTTGGTAATTGCTTTTACTGTTGTATATGTCACTTACGTATGTCATTTGTCTTTCGTCATGCTAAATGCTTAAAGTGTGATAAAACCATAATTTAATGTATGTTATATGAAATTTTACCTGAGTAATCGTGACGATGCAACGGATGTTCTAGTTTTACAACTAGCTACCAGTAGCACCTTCTATATTCGATCGTTCCCAGTCAGATAGAAATCAGAAGTCAGACGAGAAGAGGCAGGAAAGATATATTTGATTCGTTACCAATATATCGAGGACCTTTTCTATAAGCTGGCTAATGAAACGTAGGAGCTGTGTCCCACGCCGTATTGAAACGTGATCTGGTACGGATGCATGACCGAAAGCCTTCAGTTAAACAAGTCCACTTAAACAACATGGTCAGCATCCAATGTCGAACACTTAATGAGCTATTGATTTTGGGGAATTATTTACAGCTACAGATCACTCCCCCCCCTAGTGAGGTAGTGATGCCCCTAAGACGTGACCAGCCAGAAGTTTAAACCCAACGAGTTTGTCGTTGGTAAACACTCTTCTGATAGCTTGCTTCGTTTAGCAGCGTCTGGTCGTCTTTCCTTAAACTATGGGACCAAAATGTACAACATAGCAATAAAGAAATATAGTACAATGAAAAATTCCGGTTCCTTGCGAAACTTCGTCGTTCTTTTCCAGCCGTCCTGGAAAAGAGGAAAAATAGAACGTGTGAGTGCATATCAAAAATACACTCGTAATTGCGTAGGGACACAAGATGAGCGGGAAAAAAATGAATAAACTAATACACTTACAAAAAGCGTAAAAGCGATCGGAAAAAAGGTTTTCTTTTGGTTTTTTTCAATATATAAATATATATATATATACGCTCAAAAAAATGTTTTGTTTTTTTTTTGTTTTTTTTTTATATAAATAAAAAAATGAGCATATTAAAAAAAAATTTATAATAAACTTTGAAAGGGTAATTCAAGATAAAGCTTATGTCCTACGTGCAATATTCGTTAAGATGTTCTGGAAATCTTACTCGTCTTCCAGAACGCGTTGTTTTAGGTTTATCTATCGACGTTGACGAAGTATCAAGTTGTGTGTCGGCTGTCGTGTAGGGTACTACGAGTATAGTAGCTGTGTCGTTTGCTTGTACCGAAGGAAAATCGACGTAGCTAGGGTTTCCTTCTAAGTACGCTGCTTTGAGTCGGTCGATACTGATGCTATCGTTCGTACCGTTCTTATCTACTACATAGTACTTAGGTTCGCGTTGAAGGGCTCTGAAGGGTCCTTCATATGCTGATTCAAGGGGTCGTCGATGTGAGTCTCGACGAACGAAGACGTGTGTACTATGTCGTAATTCGGGTTGAACGAAAACATCAGTTGATTGAGGTCGAGTGTGAGCAGGTTTAACTGAACGCATAGCGTTTGTAAGCCTACTCGTGTAAGAGTTTAGATCCATGTTCAATGAAGAAGCTGAAGGATCCACGAATTCTCCTGGGAGTCGGAGTGTCGTTCCGTAAACGAGTTGAGATGCCGTGTATCCAATGTCAGCTTTCACTGCATTGCGGATACCTAGCAAGACGAGTGGAAGGGCGTCTGTCCACTGTGAAACGTTTGAAGCTGGTAATGAGGCTTTTAGTTGTCAATGAAAACGTTCTACCAACCCGTTTGCTTGTGGGTGGTAGGCGGTCGTTCGGAAGCGCGTGATTCCTAAAAGTGAGGTTAGACAACGGAAAAGTCCAGATTCGAACTGGCGTCCGCGGTCTGTAGTGATTGTGGAAGGGCAGCCGAAATTTGCTACCCATCGTTCGACGAAAGTGCGGGCCACGGTTTCAGCAGTAATGTCCTTAATCGGTACTGCTTCTGGCCATCGAGTAAAACGGTCCACGCATGTTAGGAGATATGAGTATCCGTTCGAGTCGGGTAAGGGTCCTACCAAATCTATATGGACGTGGTCGAAACGAGCGTCAGGGGTTTTGAAAGAGCCTAAGGGACATTTGTTGTGTCTTACGACCTTAGCTTTCTGACAGCTTACACAGGAGCGTGCCCACTCCCTCACGTCTTTATTCATGCCAGGCCAGCAAAAGCGTTCGGCTATAAGTTTGACTGTTGCACGAGCACCTGGATGAGAAAGATTGTGCAACGTATTGAAGACGTTGCGGCGATAATGTTTTGGTACAATTGGACGATCCCTACCTGTAGATGTGTCACAGAGTAAGGTTTCCTTACCTGTTCCCATCTGCCTAATACTTAGTTTAAGAGTTGTCGAGGATAACTCATTCTGAAGATCAATGTCTTATTTTTGAAGCTGAGCGAGTTTAAGAAGGTCGATTCCTTGGAAACTGTTCAAGGAGCTAATTCGAGACAAGGCGTCTGCGACTACATTGTTTGCTCCAGAAATATGTTGTATGTCTGAAGTAAACTGCGAAATGTAGTCGAGTTGTCGAGACTCTCGCGGTGAGTACTTGTCTGAAGATGAATTTAAAGAGAAGGTAAGAGGTTTGTGATCGGTAAAAAGCGTGAATTCTCTTCCTTCGATGGAATGTTGAAAATGCCGTACAGCACAATACATAGCTAGGAGTTCCCTACCGAACGTGCTGTACCTAGATTCCGCGTCTAACAACCGTCTCGAGAAAAATCCTAGAGGTTGCCACGAGTTGTTAACCCATTGTTGTAAGACTGCTCCGATTGCTGAGTCGGATGCGTCTACTGCGATACTAATGGGCGCTTGAGTGTCCTGATGAGCAAGCAGGGTTGCTTTAGCGATGTGTTCCTTAACTGTGGAGAATGCTTTACGGGCTATGTCGTCTAAACTAATTGATTTCGCATTTCCACGAAGCTGATCGGTTAACGGTTTCATTAGGGATGCGCATTTAGGTATGAACCGTCTATAGAAACTTACGAGTCCGTTAAAAGTTCGTAACTGCTTGATCGTGGTCGGTTCTGGGTAATCCAGAATGGCCGCCACTTTGCTCCTAAGGGGTCAGATGCCTTGGGCATCAATAGTGTGTCCTAAGAAGTCTAAGGAGTTAGTCCCGATTTGGCATTTCTGAATGTTGACAGTAGTGCCATGCCTTTGGAGTCGATCGAAAACAATGTCCAGATGTTTGAGATGCGATTCTCTGTCCGGACTTGCTATTAGACAGTCATCAACATACGCATGTACGAAGTTGAGACCTCGGAAGACATCGTCGATAAACCTTTGGAAGGTTTGAGCCGCATTTCTTAAACCAAAAGGCATTCGTAGAAATTCGTAAAGACCGAAAGGAGTGATGATGGCGGTTTTAGGAATGTCGTCAGGTGCCATCGGTATTTGGTTATAAGCTTTAACCAAGTCGATTTTCGAAAAGACAGTTGTACCTTTCAAGGTAGCTGTCAAATCGTGAATATGAGGCAGCGGGTAACGATCGGGAATGGTTTTAGCATTCAGACGCCGATAATCACCAGTTGGCCGCCAATCATTGTTGTCCTTTTTAGGGACCATGTGCAATGGGGATGCCCATGGACTATTCGATGGTCGAATTATCCCTAGGTCCATCATGTGGTCGAATTCGTTTTTAGCTGACCTAAGCTTCTCGGGAGCGAGTCTTCGGGCTTTCGAAAATACAGGTGGTCCTGTAGTCGAGATGTGATGTGTAACATTGCTGGTTACACAAGGTAATTTCGATTGCGATTGGTATATCCCAGGGTATTTGTCGAGTACTGATTGGTACAAGGGGTCTATGGCGTGCTTAATCGTGACTGGGGATAACCTGCAACCAGAACAAGGAGTTACGCAAACGGATAACTTAGTGTTTCCGTCTATCAACCTTCGTGAGCGTGTGTCGATGAGTAGATTGTGGTGTTGTAACAGGTCTATACCAATGATTGGCATAGAAACATCTGCAACAACGAAGATCCAGTGGATGGGTTTGCGTAAACCCACGTTAAGGTAGACGTACCTTTTACCGTAAGTAGCGATCGGTTTTCCGTTTGCCGCCTGTAAACTTAAAACAGACTCGCGAAGTCTGTCGTCGGGATTTGCTGGAAGAACGCTAACTTCTGCGCCAGTGTCGACGAGGTAGCGAACTTTCGTTGTCACATCTGTGACGTATAACAGACGGCTGTGTTCGCCGGCTACGGTTGCCGTTAACGCGTGCCGGCTGGGAAGTTTCCCGAACTGTTTTTCGTGTCACTCGATTTTGGGGTCGGATAATTGCAGGGCTTCTTGCAATTTCTAGAGGATTTACCGTACTGGTTGTGATACCAGCACCAGTCGGGGTTGTCTGTCTCTCGTGGTCGAGAGACAGATCTCTTACGTGAAACGCTCCTACGTGAGGATTTTGACCGACTACGGTCATTACGAACTCTAAGATATCTTGTAAGCGTGTGACATAGTTCGGCCATGTCTGTCGAGGTCGATTGGGGTTTTTCTTTGATAGTAAAAACCCCGGCCTTAGAAAATTTGGTGATTTCCAAGATTCGATCTGCAGATGCAGCTAGTTCATCTATGGCATTGTTTTGAAATGAAACAAGCACTGCCTGCACCTGTTGAGGGAGTTTAGACAAGAAAAGTTGTCTAAATAGGCCATCATCGAAAGTTCGTTGGCCAATGACTTCTCTCATTCTAAGCAACATGTCTGTCGCAGAACCCTGTTGCAAGTCGATATTGTTAAGGAGTTTGTCTAATCGTTGTCGATCAGTTAGGTCTCCGCGTTTTAAAATCGATAGTTTAAGCGTTTCGTAAGGTTCGGGAACATCACTAGTAAACATACTAGGTGTTACGTACCTGTTCAACTCGCGCGGTAACGCCTTAACTACCGCGAGGAAACGTGTGCGCGAGTCTGTGATTCCGTGCATGCAAAAATCGGCTTCTGCATAGCAGAACCAAGACTCGATATTGTTGGGCCAAAATGGCGTTAACTGAATCGAAATAGGGGGAATAGACTTTAACTTAAAAACCTTGGGTGAGTGTTCCGTCATAGTAATATAGATAACGAAAAATGTCTAATTAAAATATATCCGGAAAAAAAAATTCGCGAAAAAAAAGTATATCACAATATATAAAATTCAAATAAAGAATAACAATGAATAATAATATTCCAAAATGGAACAGACTCACAGTATATTGACTTGGTGTACCAGATCACGTCGGTCTCACCAATGACGATGCAACGGATGTTCTAGTTTTACAACTAGCTACCAGTAGCACCTTCTATATTCGATCGTTCCCAGTCAGATAGAAATCAGAAGTCAGACGAGAAGAGGCAGGAAAGATATATTTGATTCGTTACCAATATATCGAGGACCTTTTCTATAAGCTGGCTAATGAAACGTAGGAGCTGTGTCCCACGCCGTATTGAAACGTGATCTGGTACGGATGCATGACCGAAAGCCTTCAGTTAAACAAGTCCACTTAAACAACATGGTCAGCATCCAATGTCGAACACTTAATGAGCTATTGATTTTGGGGAATTATTTACAGCTACAACCGTAACAAATAGAGTTCATACAATGAACTAATAGTCCTCTGAGCTTTTGACCCCGACAGTATAAAGCGAAATATTCATCCAATAATATTATGGAAATAGTTTAAGTCAATAATTCCATGTAGTACTGAGTGGACTAAAATGATAATAGTATTATACTCTTCAATCAAAGGCCGTGATCAACAGATTAGAACGGAGAACTGATTAAGTTGAAGTTTATTTTCACAGCAGCGGAAAATGTAACGGAATTATCAATTGACTAATAAATTAAATGTTTTCACAATTGATGCGAATAAACAAAATGCATCTGATTTAAATGCGATTACATATAAATAGTCATAAAACACAAAGATATGGGATTTTATTCTAATTTCATAATTATTAAACCAACGTGCCACTGAACAGGTTATGTTAACGTTAAATCTTCAAATGGAGTAAGCTAAAATATAGTATCTGGATATAAAAAAATGATGTTTTTCCATTACTTTGTTCTCGTGTGTGTAAGAAGTTGTTGTCAAGTGCACATATAGATTGCGGGTAGCTGAGTTTCATAACTCTGTCAACATTCAAGCATCAGAAAGTAGGTCTGAATTGTCCTTATTCCAACTGAAATCTTTACGTTAAATATCAGCTTAAATGCAGATGGCAATATTGTACCTATGTTTTACACTGCACGTAATTTGTTGTCTTTATAAGATTTATTAGATGATATCATAAGATATTTTGGTAGATCCGTTGTAATTAATGTTCAAATTTTAAACCATGATTTTCTAATAAAGGTACCAATAACCTAAACGCTCAAGAATCTATGGGCAACTTGTTTTGACAGATTCTTGTAACATAGATGCAAATCTCCCAAAATATTTGTCAATGATGTTGAAATAAAAGCAATTCAGTAGAAGAAATTTTCTTTTCAAAAATAGCCTTTATTTTATCTAAACAATCGTATTTATAAATAATTAGAATACATAAGTCTGATCTTCAATTTATAAGTACTAGCAAATGAACGATGGATTCAGTTCCCCAGACTCTTTGAATAATCACACACTGAATCTATACGACAGCTTGGACACAAGAGAAAAAACCCAATTATAGGTGATAAGAATTTATCTGACTCCAAAAATCAATCGGAATGGTTTAAGAATACATGACAATCTGCATGATTTATTTGCAGTTCAGTTAGGAGTCACATTTGTACAAATTGAACTGAGCTGTATTTACTAATAACAATTCAATAGCTTACTGTGTAAATGCATTTTGCTATATTTTACAATGACACATCTATATTTTTTAAAAATCGGATACGTGTCATACACGATTGGAAAAAATTTAGTTTCATACGTCATTCACATTCCGATTGATGAAGCTATTACTCGTCATATCACAATTAATTCCTAGAACATGTCCTCAGCTTAACGATCGTTTATAATCTTCCGGGTTTTCAACAATGGTCTAAGATTGATTGGTTCATGATCTCAATCAAAACATTTATTATCTGTTTGATATTTGATGGTGAAAGCAAAATATGATTGGTCACCGAGCGTGGACAAACAGTTATTTGCCCTACTGACTTCTAAATATGTGATTTCCTTTCCTACCATGAACTTCTATTCCGGACTCTTGAGGGTCACTGCTTGTAGTTGTGTTGAATAAACTACAATTCTGTGTTTAACTGGTTCTCTAAGTCGTGAATCCTGGATTTGATACAACAAGACTAATTAATTTATTTATTTGAACACATAAATATTGGTACAAAGGGGCACTGAATACATATGTGCCACACAAAAAATTGTCATTTCATTTTAATTTTGTGGGGGCTATGATACTACCCGGTTGCCCAGACTAAAGCAGGTGGTTTCTTAGTGGGCCACGCCCTGAGCTTTTGACCTAAAGGTCTGACCCATAAGGGAATGGGGCATCATGAGATGAAGTCCAGTGGTAGCCGGTGAACAACTATTAGTTCATAAGCCATTTGTTCCCTCAGGGTACTGGAATCCATGTGCACCACTGATTTGGAATCAGGGTTTCCCAACTCTCCTAGGTAAGCTCACCGTCTCTACAGACCCGGTTAAATGCCGGACATTTGATTTTCGTAAACATCCCGCCACGAGAAGGCAGTGAGTAGAACTTCCCTGACAGTCTGTATACGCGTGGCCGTATAAGAGTATTTTGAAAGAGCGCCCTCCCCACTGTCGGCCGTACCAAGGCATTTGGGGGCGCACGACTAGACTCATTATCGTACTAAGTATCATCGTAGTATACCTGAGAGAGTAAAGAATACTTTAAACCATCCATTATATCACTGTTATTTCATTTCATAACTTTTTCCTGTAATTAATATTCGCAAACAATTGATTTACAGTTTCTTGATGTTCAAGTCATTTATTATTCCAGATTTGTAATTCATTCTCACTTTAGTCCATTTTGTAATTCCTAGATACTTGTGAAGATTTCTGACCATCTTTTATGTGATGTAATATTTTCATATTTTCTTAAAACCTTTGGAATTCCAGTGAACGATATATACGATTGTTTGCCTGGACTAAGTGCTATCATGGCAAATAAAATTTTCCCCGCTGAATCATCTTCATTTTTTCTTAGGTTACTCAATGGGTTTTTCTCAACATTTGTCAATATAACAGCACGATTACTGTGGTACACTCGCATACAACCCAATTCAGTGTAATATACATGATCTATTAGGACAACAATACACTACATAACAGAGCATGTTTGTCACATTTAATATAACTGATTAAACCAAGCGAACATAATCTTAATTTTCTACTGAACATATCCAGATACTCATAAAATTTGTTAAATAATTATGAATCCTCAAACACGATGTTCGTAAGAATACTAGTTATACTTGAAATTATTTGCACTGTAATCACCATTCTGAGACACAAAGTTGCTCGACTACAACGAATATATTTGAGTAAAACTAATAGCATCGAATTTCAGTAAATTCATAGAAGTAATTCATCCACCCACAACTAATTTAAAAACAATAAGCTTCACTTTAATCATGTCGTCACATTATCCAGTGAAGACAAGACAACTCAGTTTTCGACTGAAAACGCGTAAAGGTCATAATTGCGTCGTCGCAACTAAAATAATAATTTGAGACAGATTCTTAAAACAGTGTAGCTTGCAGAATGACTTAGATTAGAAGCCAATACCTAGTATCAAACTAAATAATACTGATTCTGAATAAATAAACACAACGTGCTTACATTCATTTACGCAAATGGTTGTTCATGTATGTAATTGAAATTATATTGAGGATTCGTATCTGCACTATGACTTCATTTTAACCGGGCTTCATCTCCAGTTGTGTCAACAAAATATTTAGTTAAATGAATTATAATATAAAATAGATATGGCTTCAAGCATACTAAATTGCTGAAGTGTCAACAATAATTTATTAATGTCGCACTACTATGTATTGAAAGTTTGCCTTTTTTCGAATATATCCTCTCCTAATTTGTCTTGTTGTTGTCATCACAAAACGAATAAGATGCAGATTCTTGATTTAAACTTGTTATCAGGAGGCATTATTTTGTCAATCTACTCGCCACTTCAGAGCGACAATTTGTTGACATTTTTAGTGAATAATTTTAAGATTACAAGATATCAATATTATTATTTGTAGAGTAAATAAAAATAATGATATTGAGGTTGTGCACTAACAGTAAACTCACTAGTAGAATGCAGTAAACATATTCTAGGTTAATTCTGGTTAATCTTGCAATGAGAATGAAACGTTTCGAAGTAAGTAATGAACGATATTTGAGTCAATGACCATTTATCAAGAAGTACAAACGCTTATGTCATAAACCAATGAATTCTGATATCCATTTGAACATTAGAAATTTGAAGTTCAGTGAAGGGACCTGTTTTCTTGAACCAGTACCTCTACTCCCTTAAGGTTTATACACTTATAAATAACTGCCAGATTGACGTAGAGTGTTCAGCCTATTCACTTTGTTATATATCTAAGTTTTCAGTTTTATGGGCCTACCTTCTCGTCATGCATGCGTATCGATACATTAAGCTAAGTCTATTACTCCATATAAAGTCATCTTATTGAGCAAAAATCCAGTTAACAAGAGTTCGATCCATGCTACGTTCTTTCATTCACAATTGGCACATGCCCATATGATTGTTGAATTTCACTTAAATCATGGACCTATAAATAATAAATCAATCTTGAAAATCCGGAAGCACAGGACTGCCGTTTCGTCCCACTTAGTGACGATCCGCACGCGAGATTGCAGGGGCGCACTGCTGAGGAGTCTCGTGCAAGGACGAAACAGCCGACCAATGCCTTCAATGGTGGTTTAGCATTTCATCTTAGGTTTTTAATTACCACTGGTCAGGAATTACTTAGGTTGCACATTTTTCACATTAATTACAGCATACATGACATCACTATTTGTAAAATCTCAGGGAATGAATTTGAAGTAAATCCAACGTTTCGCTTGGCAATCGGATCCAAGCTTTTTCAAGAAAAGAACCTTATTTTCAAGCGAAACGTTGAATTTAATTCAAATTCATTTCCTGAGATTTTACAAATTCACTTTTCCTCCTCAATGCCTCACACCAACTCGGCGCCCAAATACTATGAAACTATTTGGTCAAATTTAGACGAAAGTTCTTAAACGTGGCATCAGTTTGAAACCGTTCATTCTTTGTAAGTGGACATCCTGCTGATCAATAAATCGCGTATTTTTAGTCATTCTGTGTGCCACTGCGGAGAAAACATAATCGTATTGAAAATACTGAGTGAAGAATAATAATAGAAATATATACTATAATAAGTTAATTTTCATTGATTTATGATCAATGATTTAAATTACTTAGGTTCATCAGAAACGTTGAAGGTGTGCAACGTTTACAGATAAGGAGTTTTATTGAGTGAGCTCAGTAATAGTGACTACCTTCAAACCAAAGAGGATTGAGATTGTGAAAGAATGTGGAGGTTAGTGCAGACAGTTGCGCTCTTGTTCAGTCGAACTTCGAAACAAGTGTTTGGTTAATGAACGGTATTACATACAGTTATAAATTCAAATGTACAATGTTGACAAAGCAAATGTTGCTACCCGGTTATTCGAACAATAAATGTTCAACAAATGCAAGCGATGAAATCCAAATTACACCAGGTAGATAAATTGATAAGTAAGGCAGTTACCAGTTTTAACAAATAAACGTTTTCATTGATGTAGGTATACTAATTCGTTCTATCTGGATTGATTACGTATAAATTTTTTGAATTCAATTATTATATCTCTAAAAATTTCAAAAACAATTATAATAAGAATTACTGATTTCAAAACTGAGAGTTCCCAGTTCTTGAACTGTACGTCAGCTCACAACAATCAAATGCCTTTTCCATCTCTTTTGCTTTCGTTGCCCATCAGTGCTTACGATCGTTCTTTAGGCTTTTGGTTAACCTAGATCTGATATGCTTTTGTTCTTCATCGTCTCCAGAACATGATGGGACGAATTTACATGAATTCATCAGTGCAATAGTCTTAACAAAAATCCACTGGTTTTCCGTGACCATTTGGTTCAAATCACTAATAAATGTCGCTGCTGTTTCCCCAGCTGTTCGTATATCTTTCCAAGCAATATCTGGGTCAGACTCGTTTTCAGAACTGCCTAAGTGTGACCTCAATTGTTCCTGGAACTTACTTTTGGCTTTCTCGTCCCCCAGTTCAATTCTAATAGGTCTTCTTAGTGTGGTTTCACTGGGTCCAGTGAGACACGAGCAAATGCGTGCTCGTATTAGTGCATGATCGGAGTCTAAATATGTACCCCAGAACGAGAGACAATCTTTTATCGAGCCTCTCCAACGATGACTGATGACAATATGGTCTATTTGAGTCCATCGTTGGTTTGGTGCAAGGAGTCACCATGTTAGACGATGTCTCTCCTTATGCTTAAAATTAGTGCTTGCTAAAAATAAACGATTGTCTGAGCATAGTTGCAACAGACGATCACCATTATCTGTTCGCTGAGCCGGAATACTAAAATATCCACTTAAACGTCTTTCTGTTTGGTTTAAGTTATCTACTTGGGCATTAAAGTCACCTGCGACCAGTACTAAGTCTGAGTGTTTAGCTTTATGAAGTTCAGAAAGCTTTCTGTAAAAGTCATCTTTCACTCTATCCGGGCTGCAGCCAGTGGGAAAGTAGGCAGAAACGATGAAAAGGCAACGTGTGTCTCTATTCTTTCGAGTTCTTACGGAGATATTTAGCCAAACAGCACATAGGAGACTGTTAACAGGGACCTATTCTAATAGTGCTAGTTCTGTCCTCGTACTTAGAGTTATGCCTACACCTGCAAGCCCACCGGTCAGGCTGCAACTAACTGATTAGCAATGGATCAGAAATAATGAGTGTTGTAAAAGCCAATAGATCAAACGGAAGCTTACAATAAGCGGAATACGACAACACATCAGTCTAGTTATTTGATTATTATACAGTAAGTGTATATATAATGATAAACGGTAAATTAGCTATGCGACTTACCATTTCTTCAGTCTTCTGATACATCATAAATTGTGGATCAGTTTACCTAGAGGTGACTTCCTGAAGCATAAGTGATTTGTTCCTGGAATGTCTACAAGTTAGGAGTCAAACAGTTGGTACCAGGGGTATGATCGTCTTTCTGTATCACGACAACCAAAGTTGCAGACTTATACTGCAGAACAGAAATCAGGTGGTCCTAATAATTTAGCATTTGCCACGAGAACAAAGGGATTGTGGGTACGCCCTACTATGGATTTTCATATTTTGACAAAACAGATGTATTGTGTTTTCCGAGACCAATATCTGAGAAATTAAACCATGTTCACAAAACCTTACCATACTTTATTCACAGTAATGCACATATCAAGTGATCTTTGACTAAACACTTAATCTGATTTGTAATTATATGATTCTTTTCTCTCGAACCACAAACACCTACGAAGACAACCTGTCACAAAGGAAGCTATTCAAAACAGGATGTATTCACTATTTCAGAATAATCTGAAAAATGTACCTCCACTTGAATCAAATGTTGATGTTAACAAGGACAGTAAAAGCTTGACAATTAAGCTATCCAGTTCACATAAATTAACATAAGCATACAAAGTAAGTATGTTCAGTAGATATCAGACAGTAGTGCAAGGAAACTAGTCAGTTTTTAACTGGGCCACTACTAAAAGCATTACACTTCCATAATAATAAAATTTTACTTTCGTTCAATATATACTATTTATAAGAAGGCTGCCACCCATTGTGAAAAACAGCTCAACAAATATTGTCTTTCATGTGTGTAAGAACACCTGGAATGATAGGTTCAGCTACATGGCAATGACAGAATGCAAAACTAGTTAAATACGAAAGAGGAGTGTATCAGTTGTTTATGCCATCTTTAGTAATAGTACTACTAATAATAATAATAATAATAATAATAATAATAACACGAGAGGTTCAAAATATGATTAGGCAAAATAGTATAACGGCAGTTCGAGAGACAGAATACTACAAACAAAGAAAAACAAAATACAAATGGAAACGAACGCACAGACACAACTGAGAAAAGACAGCTATACAAAGAATGATTAAATAGTACAATATATAAATATACTACCGAAAAAACATAAAATTAGAGAGGAAATTATAGTTACAATATAACATTTAAATACAGGACCAACTGGCAATGAAAAGTCAGTACTGTAGTTATAAAACACTACTTTGAATACAAAATGAATGGAAATGTTTAGTTAAAGAGAAATGCAAGGGAAGCAGAAACTCTAGTATCAACATGTGTACATATACAAGCTTACCTTTGAGGTGAGACTAGTGTTACCAATATTATTATTATCACTGTTAATACAGGAGACTAGCGTAGGCACAATACAAGGAGAAAATCAATAAAAAAGGAAGTAAATGAGAAAGACATTTGTCAATAGATATGTGTGATATCCAACATGCCAATAAGGAACGTTGTGAAGACATCAATCTCCTACTTATGGCATTACCGGTTGTGTATTATTATTATTATTATTAATGGGGTAATGAGAAATATATTTTAGGTATGTGAATTAGTAAGCTGCCGTTGCAAAGCAGCAATATAATTTTGGGCTTGTAAAGAAGCTACTGCCAACTGCTGCTCTTGTTGTTGACGTAAGACAAGTGCAGCAGCGTTTGCGACATTATTATTCCTTTGTTGTTGTTGGAGCAAGACAGCATTTTGAATCAGGGCTAACGCTTGATTTTGTTGATGTTTTTGTAAAGCTGCCAAAGTTAAGAGATGTCGTTGTTGATATTGCTGAAGAACAGAAGTTGCATTTAGATTTTCAATAACTGAATTTAGTGTCAACTCTGGCAGAGTACTACTAGTTGTCGATTGTTGTGTGGATGAACGAAGATTTGAAAGCCATTCAGTTGTTAAAGATGATAAAAGAGGATTTGATAGAGACTGACTAGCTAAAACACCAAGTGGATAGTTTTCTATGATGTTTTGTGTCGGTACTGTGACAGTAATGCCTGAACTCAAATGATTATGCTGCTGTGGATGTTGAATATGACGCATTTGACTGATTCCAAGTAATTGTTCCATGAACAGTGGATTAACAGAATTTTGTTGCACGACATTCAGTGCAGCTAAATTTGTCTGAGATGGGTTGAAACATGAACTAGTAGCACCTGATAAACTAAAATTTGTAGCATTTAGACCAATCTGCTTGGACGGAGATATGACGGATGGAACAACCTCAGTAGTTAGTGATGCTAACGATGTACGTAAGGCGCCAGTTGTAAGGGTTTCAGTGGTAAGTTTAGCAACTGCTTCGCTATCATTCTGCAACTGACTTTGTTTTATTCGACTAGAAGATATATCATCATGAAATACGCTAGAAGACGAAGTTGCAAAATATTCATCTCCAGTCTTACTCAAATTATTCAAGTTTTGTTTGTGAGTGAATTGATTATTTTCAAAACTACTTGGTCCTTCACGAATTTGGTTGATTGATGAAGTATGGAGTGTATCGGTACACAAAATATTCAACTCACAATTATTCGATGATACAAATGACTGTGTAGAACACGCACTGCTAGTTGCATTGGCTAAACAGTTAACGGACTGTCCCTTCAATATAGATGGCTCTTTTATCTTACAATCTGAACTAAGTAAATCATCAGATAACTTTGATCGTTTTGCTGACAGAAGGTCAGAGTTCGGTGAATAATCGGGGTTGAATGTAATACGACAAGTGGCTGTTAAAAAGTATAACATAAATTATGTCAATAGATTTAAAAATATAACAAATAATGCGATAAAAGTAGCTTTAAACCGATGTAAAAACCCTTGATTCAAGTTGCTTTCAAAACTTTTCAGACATTCAACTGTCTGTCATTAAAAACAAAATTATTTTTACGGTGTACCATTTTCTGAGTTAAATAGTTCAGTAAAAATCACCACTTTCACATCTAGTAAAATAAAAAGAACGAAGCACGTTCCTTTAGAATAATTCATCATGGCTCTACATTCATGTGCTTGATAAACTTCGTTGGATATACATTCCTACCAAGCAGATTACGAACATTACTCACTATGGAAATGAGTAAATTATCCGCTTTCAGATTTTCTAAGTATTGTTTAACAATAAATAAATTGGAAGGTAACTAACGGACTAATTGAAGCCTGCTCAGCAGGAATGTATGTCCAACAGAATTTATCAAAAACACATGAACGAGATGAAAATATGACACAGAGTAACAACCGTTCCGAAGAGGTTACTGTTCTTAAAACTGCAATCCCAAAGTGACACGACCGAAGAAAAGGTTGTGGAGAACACATTTACTGAATGCGTTTTTAACAATCGTCCAATAATGAAAACCACTAATTAAGACAGTCTGCATTCGCCATTAATCCAACTATTCCCGCAAAACCAGTTGTACAGGGTGTGCGATTCGGCAAGTCCATCAATGCATAGCAGAACACCGTCCATCTTGGTTGAGCAAAGGACAAATAAAGGTAACTGAATGCTCAATTGTCGCTCGCTTAGTAGACAAAGGAAATCAAATTGATCTAAATAAGGTTTTTACGGTTACCAACCATATTCCATCAAATTCATCGCAAGGTTTACAAGTTCGTCTTGTGGACATTGCTGAAGCCATCGGAATCCATCTTTACAAAATTAATCTTTGTATTCATAAGAAGTTTGTACAATCACTTTCTCTGCATTGGGCATTGATATGAGGATGAGTTTTAGCTGAACTTTGATGAAATTCATTCTTTCAAAAACCAATTTCCTAAGTCCTTTCACTTTTGTAGTTTTACAAATTTTCAGTCTGTTTCTTGAGTCTTACAAAGTTACCATAATATTGATCCTTTATTAATTCTTTGTAAATATGTAATATAGCAACTGTTTAATTGAATTTTTCAAATGATTACTGATTATTATAATCCTCTTCCTTTCAATTACTCGATAATCGTATATAATCACTGTGAAATCACAAAATTACGTCACCCAACTACTCGATGAGTATTATTTCGTTGCTGTAAATCTAATTGTTGACATTTAATTGTCCTTTAGGCGCTTACCTTATGCAACAGACGCGCCAATAATCTTTTTCGTTTCGCTGACTCTAATTATAAAACTCATAACTTTTATTTTGAGTATGGACTAAATAGTCGAAAACCACAAAGATTTTGAAAGATTCTAGTGGTTCAACAATTAAATTTATAAACTTTAAAACGTCATGTCGAGTACTAACTGCTTTTATATCGAACATTATTTTCTTGCGATGTGATTAGGTAGAAAAAAACGACAAGTTAACAAGGCTATAAAATGATCCAATGAAATGAATGATATTTATACTTGATAAGCATTTATAGCTTCATCAAGATTTCCTATATGGATTTAAAACGTTATAGAAGTCAATAACAGAAGACAGGAACAACAATGCTACAATCTTTTGTTGTACCCTTCATAGACAATCTTTTCTAACTGAATGAAGTGTAGTTACTTTCCTACAATAGTTAAATATATTCTGTTCTTGTTTTTAAAAAATAGCTATTCTAAATGCTTAAACATTTTGCAATCGATTACAAATCACGTGATGTCATAATATTGGAACAATGTGTGAGTGACATTTCATCATAAGCATATAAACCTGAATTGAAAAACCAGCAGATTTTAGATTACGATTACAAAAAGTATCATAAAACGACTAATTAAAATACACAATCTAATGCCAATACCGGTGGTCAAAGTAAGTTATGGCATCAGGAGGTTACTCACTTTTGTAGGTCTGTACTAATTGATGAGAATCTACCCGGTAATCGTGATCAATAGGCAAAGACTTTGGGTGGAGTGGGGTATTATTTTCTAACATTAAAGCTGTATTCGTTCCTTGTTTTTTCTTAGGTTCTGAGATTCAAATCGGTTTTTTCACCTTCTAGTATTTACTCTTCTTTTTCAAACCATATTCTTCAATCTTTCCTCATTACCACTAATACTTCTTTCATCACTCATCTAATCGATTTCATTTTGTCATGCTAATCTGGTGTAACAACTTCGATCGATGTACAATGGTCCTAGGTATCACAGTGATTGTGAATGACTTTCACTATTATACAGCTTTTTTCTAAAAAAGAATTCGACCAATGTAGAAGAACAGACCATTTTCTGAAACATCACTAGAGTCGTATTTTAGTAGCTAACACGTGACGTGTTGAGAACGAAGGGAAAAATAACGCTAAGTGACATCAACAGTAAATTACTGAAAGAACTCCCAATAAATCCCGTCTCAGTTATCAATGAAACCAATACTTAAAACCAGTAGAATACTATCTATAACAAGTCATAAAAAGTTCCTACTTTGGCTACCGAACAATTTATTGTTGTACTTAGTGTTAAATAACCTTCACTCATATTTATGATCCTAAAAATTTTTAAAACAACATTTTCTACCTTATTACAATCAATTTTCGAACTGTCATACCGAATCCAACACTACTTCTAACAGATGCACGGCGTACAGAATAATTGCAAATGTTTTTCAACATTCGAATATGAATGTAATTTCCACTTTCCATTTTAATGACTACTTTGTTTGTTCTTAACGAACATGCAGTTTGTCAAACGAATAATCAAACCTACGAAAATACTTAATATACAACTCAATTATATCTATACCTTCGATCACTAAATGGAGGAATCAGAAGGGGATTTTGTAAGTCAATCGACTCATGATTTCAACTATAAAAATACTGAAATATTCACGAAAGCCCCTTCTGATATTAATCATATGCTCACTAGTGACTGACTTCAAGAGTTCCTGTGAGAAGCAGTAACCAGTGGAGTTCAACTAGGTCTGTTGCGAGATATCAACTCAGCGAAGACAATGGTGAACGGTTGCTCAACTTCGTGGATTGGTTGAAGTTAAATACTAACACCGTTTGATGTCGGCTCAGTGGTTTAGTGGTTAAGCGCTCGCGCGCGGGATTGATAGGTCCTGGGTTCGAATCCCGCGAGGCGGGATCGTGGATGCGCACTGCTGAGAAGTCCCACAATAGGACGAATAGGCCATCCAGTGCTTCCAGGTTTTCTACGGTGGTCTAGCTTCAATTGACTCATGATTTTAACTATAAAATGAGAAATATTGAAAAAACACCACAAACTAGCTAAATGATCAAGTATCGTGTGAGTTACGTTCAAATTTAACGACTTCAGATAAATTTGTTAAATAAGAAGTTTATGTAGTCAAGAGTCTACATATATGTTAGAATATATGGTTTAGTGATAGGTATTTTAATTACTGGTCATATTAATTAAAATTGGTCAATTGTAAATTGTGACTAATGCCCAATTTATCTTAAATGTATGGTATTTTGGTAGCGGTTAACAATAGAATTCAATATTCATGACATTATTTATTTATTTAAACACATAGATATTGGTACAAGGAAGCACCAGATAAATATGCGCCTCACAAATCTCATTCGATTTGTGTGAGGGCTGTGATACTGCCCAGGTGCCCAGACTGAAGCAGGTGGTTTTCTTAGGGGGCCACACCCGGAGCCTTTGACCTAAAGGTCTAGTCCAAAAGGCAGTGGAGCATCGTAAGGAGATGCAGTCCCATGGTAGCCGGTGACCAACAGTTGGTTCATACATCATTTGTTCCTTCAGGATACTGGAGCCCATGTGCACCAGTGGTTTGGAATCAGGTTTTCCCAACTCCCCTAGATGGACCCTCCACATCCACCAACCCGGTTAAAGCGCCGGACATTCGATTTTCGTCTTCTCACTTTCGTGAATAACACCGCCGCCACGAGAAGGCAGTGAGTAGGACTTCCCTGGTAGAGGCTATTTACGCGTGGTCATGTGAGAGCATTTGGAGAGGGAGAGCGAACTCTCCTTACTCTCGGCCATACCAGGGCATTTGGAGGCCGATTCATGACATTATATAACTAAAGTCTATTAATTCGATACCGTTTTATATTGGTGACCGTCAGTATTAATCAGGCTTAAATCAAACACTTGTTAATTACTAGACTGTTAATTTATGGTCTTCATCTTTGATATACAAAATGATACACCTGATGTGAAATTTGAGTTTGTTAGCATTTGAATTAACTTGAGCTGAATCTGTAGTAATACTTCGACTTTGGTAGGATTTATATTTCACAAGCCTTTATATGGTTGTGCCTTAATAATAATATATTATTATTATTGATGAATTTATTAAAATGGAAATGTCACTTGAACGATAAGTCAATGTATATTAATCAACATAATAGAAGTGAACTGAAACTTAACTGAACAAAAATCATTATTTCAATCAAGTATATGAATTTCAATACTCCTTTCTTTCTTCAACAACATAGAATGTGTTAATATAACGAGGTTTATTAATTGTCAAGTGTATTGAAATCACAAAAACAAAAAAAGAACAATCTAACAAATAAAGATATACATAATACAATAAACTTACAAACTTCCTCTGATGATTTAACGGCTTGTGAAACACTATCACTACTATTTACACTACTTGACACAGTTGTTAGAAATTGGGAAACACTATCCCTCACTGATTCATCTTTTAAAACGGATCCATGTAGTCTATGAACAAAATTTAATGTATCCTCAAGTGAAGGACCATCGATTGTTGGTGCAAAAATAAAATGAGCAGCGATTAATTCTTTTATACTGGAATTAATCTCACATTCTGAATTTTTTGTTGATAAATATGTGTATACTTCATCGACGTTATGTAGACGAGTACCATCAGACCTATTATGATGTATAAAATACTGTTTTTTAAAAATTTAAATGATAGGGAAAGTGGATGAAAAACACACTTGACAAATGTTAATCTTTAAGGTATATATTATCTATGTACGCTAATTATATTCCATCTTTATTTCTATACAATTGGAAAGGTTTAACGTAGTTTACATATTTAACCACAATATTCAAAAACAAATAATCAGGTGTTATTGTGGGAAATTAAATGACTATACAATGTTTTCATAAGGAGTATCAAATTTTCATATATAATAAAACGTAATTCTGGTGAATTATGACAGTGATGAACTCTTTACTCCATCCTCATAGTGACATCGATTTTATAACAAAATATGGTTTGAAAGCAAAGATGGATAGTGGCTAGCAGTGGAATCCAGTTTGACGCACGTTTCGTCCTATTTGGGACTCTTCAGCTGGATGTACCTGCATCTCAGAGTTGATGTTCACTCTGGGACTCTAACCCAGTACCATTCGCTTCAAACGCCATCGCGTTATCCACTCGGCCACTGAGTCCTGATAGCCACTTGCTTGTGCAATGGGGTGAAGTTTAAATTCACTTACGATATGCCAATAAGAGACTGACCAGTTGCTGTCCTAAACATCAATGGGAAGATTCAAACAAGTAATACCAAGTGAATTTAAAATATGGTTTGAGTTTAAATTTGGAAATTTTGTGATTTATAGTACCTCATAGTTCACATAATTTATTTATTTATGAATATGGAGGTTAAACGAGTGTAATTTACATGAATAACTACTTGGATCAGTCAAATGGAAGTACTTACTAATCTCACAAAGGGATTTAAATTAAGTCTAGACACGAAACGTTATGTGTTTAGGCTGATCTAAAGGTTGATTACGATCTTTACCGAGTTTTATTTTGTTAAATCTCAATAACGGAGTTGAGAAAAACATATGTAAAACCTCATTTTAAATCCATGTTTATCAACCATCCTAACGCGCGATGATGGCCGGTGTACCAGTAAATGGGAAGAAAGTCAGAGAAGGGTAGAACAGGACATAAAATCAACTCAAGAAAACACGGACTGTTGGGCTGAACCATGTAGGTAGATGCAAACTACCTGGTTGGGGTCTGTTTTATTGACGTAATCAATGGTTTGATGCACTGGGTGACATGGTTCAAAATAGTTTGAAATGGTTTAGCTGTATTCACTCCTTTTCTTCCCTTACATTTTATTATTTCATTGATTTTATGTTCCCTCGAATTATTTCTTTGATGCCTAATCTTTTCAATTGCCATTAGTACTGTTACTAAATTTTCTACTTTGGGATTCAACATGACAATTTCATCTTGCTGTGATAATGGAGTATGACAACTCGAAATGTGGTACCTTTACCGCACCAGTATCAGTATAGTGTAAAGTGAAACTTATGAGGGTTCGACTAACGTTAATAAAATACTTCGACATGCCATCAATATACAATATTGCACATAAATAAAACTTCACGAGAAAATAAGTGGTATTGAGAAACTATTGAGATATCGTAAACTTACAACAGATAAAATGAGTTAATAGACTAGGAAAGAGTAGAGATAATGAGGCTGTGAATTTCTGCTATATTATAATGGTTTTAATTATAGACGTTGAAATAATACTGAGATACTCACATTTTCATGTCATATATTAAACTCAATTCACTGATGAGAAATCTTGAAACAAGTTGAATATTTACAGCAAAGTATCATAGCATTCCACTTTGCACTTTACGTCACGGACTGATTTATGCTAGACGATCCAAAAGGGAGGAGCACTGGACAATAGCAATCCTCAGTAATTTCCAAGTGAGACTTGCTTAGGGATAAAACATCTGACTTTTAAGCTTAGTGGACACTACGTTATTTTTTAGACCATTAGGTTGACATTCCGTGAGTTGTATCTTCAAATTCAGTTATTTCTCGACCATCTATTTACACAGTGCACTGAATCTTTCATTAGAGAGACCCTATACAAAGTTAGCGATCTTCTATTGTAAAAACTTCACTTTCCGATCAATATCATTAGAAAAATTATTTAAAATAACTTTGTTATGTAGTTATTTGACAAAATGTTCACGTCACATCTTGAAATTTTAATTATACTAACGAATTTGACTTGGTATAAAATACGACCTTAAATTATTAAGATTATTGACATCTCGAATTTATGTTAGGTGGTAAAAGCTGCATGGATTTATTCTGCAAAGGTGTGTAATCTTAAGATACAAACTATGAAGAGGAAAATGATGATAACACTTACGTTATGTACACTACATTTTGTGCTTTCTTATTTACTAGACGGGTCCACCCTTTGTGAGATTCTTCATAAGTGGCTTCTGATGATGATTCAGTGGAAGGGAATGATAAATTAGATGATGAAATATAATTTGATCTAGTATCCAAAGAAGTAGACAATGTGTTCGAAGTTGTTGATATTGTGACAGTAGCTAGATAGTTTGACGCCCGAGGTCTTTTGGAATGACGTGATCGGTTATAAGAGTTTGTAGCTAAGTAGGCTTCAGCAGCTCTGGAAATCGGTTGATGACAAGCCAGTGCAGCTGCATGTGCTGCAGCAGCATAAGAAGCCACAATACGATCAGGAGGACTTTCTTCTTTAATTTTTGTATCACTGGAATGAATTCCATTGCTTCGTTGAATCAAATCATGACTACTCTGAAAAAGTACGGAGAAAACATATGAAGTAAACAAAGTAACAAACACTAGAAAGACACTATTCACAAACAAATTAAGCGAGCAAAGCACGAAGCGCGAACAGTGCTAACAATCAGTACTTGAGTCGACTCACTCGTTTTTTTTCAAATAAAAACACAATAACACAAAAGCAAAGTCACCACAATGTGCAAATGCAAATGTTACATAAACACATAGATATGTAGAAGTAAATAAGGACGAACATGAATGCAACCATAAAAATAACATGACGAAAAGCACTGGCTAAATTGTTTTACTATGCTCTCAATATATATATATATATATATATATATATATATATATATATATATACCAATGAATAAACAGTGGACGACCATTCATTTACATGAATAAGGCTCCACAATAAAAAAAAGATAATTATGATTCAAAAAACAGAGTTGTGAGTGCTAGGTTGTTTTATTTATGATTACCATTAACCAGTAGAGGCGCAGATGAATCGATTCGAATGTGAATCAGCCGTTGAACTGAAACAAGTGTAAGAAAGCAATAAAAAGAGCACCAACGAGAAAAATACATAAAATTTAACACTGTAAACAAGACAGTGATGAAACGAAACGAAGGAATTTTGAGTGAAAATACCCCCTTAAACTATTAATCTATGTTGAAAATTTGATATGAATTAAGTATTCTTAGTCATCGTAAGCTTTACATAACAAGTATTTTTTTACACTGAATGGTTTACAACAAGCAAACTATAATCTGTACAAATTGATGAAAGCAAATATCAAACTTAAAGCATACATAGTACAGCAAACAACATTCCACCAGATAGTACAGTTACTCAACATTAAAAAAACATGAATAAACCAGTGAGGTTAAAGAATAGAAAACCAAGGGATATTGTTACAGTTTTGCCAAACAAGGACCTTACATGATTACTCATCACAAAAGACTACTGGATGCCCAGATAAGGCTAGACTGTAAATCTACTATGAAAATTGAATTATAACGAATACATATAACATGATACGGGGATAGAAATACTAAAATAGCTGGGCGATTGAAGGAGGCCATTTCACAATTTTAACTAGAAATTTGATTCCAGTTTTGTTACCTACAATTACTAACTCGAAAAATTTGTCAGTGCCACGGTTGGACTTCACATATTTAAATAAATTGAGCATTGGGTAGAAAGTTAATGATAACTATACTTTTTGTTACATCGCAGTGAGTAGAAAAATCGTATTTTCGACGATGTGTGGCTCAATGTAAGCCACTTCTTCATCACAGAGAGTAGTCTAACATCCTCAACTTGCAGTGACCAGACATCACAAGCATAAAACAGGACTCTCACCGACAGGTTGTAGATCTGACCTTTTACAACCAGACTAGCATCACGAAGACGACAAAGATGGCCTAGATTGGCATAAGTCGCTCCGGCTCTCACTATACATAAACTGATCTTATCACTCACGCCACCACCAGCATTTACACAGTTATCCAGATACACGAAATTCTCAACTACTTCTATCTGCTCACTATCCAAGGTGAGTGCAGGTTCAGGGTCCTGCCAGTTTTTTAAAAGTAACTTGCACTTCGAAGATGCACAGTACATGCCAAACCCACGGACAATGACTGCCAACTGGTTAAATGTGGATTGCCCCCAAATGCCCTGGTACGGCCGAGAGTGGGGAGAGTCCGCTCTCCCTCCCTCCGCTCTCACATGGCCACGCGAATATATAGCCTCTGACAGGGAAGTCCTACTCACTGCCTTCTCGTGGCGGCGGTGTTATTCACGAAAGTGAGAGGACGAAAAGCGAATGTCCGGCGCTTTAACCGGGTTGGTGGACACAGAGGGTCCACCTAGGGGAGTTGGAAAACCCTGATTCCAAACCAATGGTGCACATGGGCTCCAGTATCCTGAAGGAACGAATGATATATGAACCAACTGTTGGTGACCGGCTACCATGGGACTGCATCTCCTTACGATGCTCCACTGCCTTTTGGACTAGACCTTTAGGTCAAAGGCTCCGGGTGTGGCCCCCTAAGAAAACTACCTGCTTCAGTCTGGGCACCTGGGCAGTATCACAGCCCTCACACAAATCGAATGAGATTTGTGAGGCGCATATTTATCTGGTGCTTCCTTGTACCAATATTTATGTGTTTAAATAAATAAATAAATAAATGTGGATTGCACTGCTTGGGTATTATCGCACAGTAAGACAATATCATCCACATACTCAAGGTCGAAAAGTCTTTCTCCGGGCAACAGATCCATACCACCATTACCTACGATCCCATCTGACTGGTTGCAATCACTAATTGTCACAATATATAAGAAGGGATCAGAATCATCCTGTGGCAACCACAGAGGGATTAGTTTGACCAATATAGCATCTAAAATACTAGCCTCAATAATTATCAGACGCCTAACAAAGATTCTTGGACTACAAACACGAGGAAATAAGGCTGGCTTCAGACCTGGTCGTGATTGCATCGATCAAATATTCTCCATGCGTCAGATCTTAGAACACAGGCATGCTTATCAGCGTCCGACAATGGTGGTCTTTCTTGGCTTAAAGGCAGCATTTGGGTCGGTAGACCGAGAGGTTCTGTGACAGTGTCTGTCATTGAAAGGCGTACCTTAGAAGTACACAAACCTTGTGAAGGCTCTTTACTTGAACACTGCCGGTCGAGTCAGAGCTCATGGAGAACTGTCATCTGATTTTGCAACCTCAAGCGGTGTCCGACAAGGTTGTTCACTATATCCATTTTTGTTCAATTTCGCCAGAGACCTACTGCTGGGAATAACGTTTACGTTGACTGAATTTTCTGGAATCGACTTCCTACCAGGATGTCTACTTAATGATTTACAATACGCAGATGACATAGTCCTGCTTGTGAAGACGCTGATAGCACTAAGCAACAATGCCATGGTGTTTGAGATGCGTTTTTCACCCTCTAAATGCAAATTGTTACTTCATGGTTGGCCTGCGTCAACACCTGAACTAAGGATACGGAGTAAAGTAGTCGAACGAGTCGACTTCACCTATCTTGGGAGTCCAATCAGCCTTAATGGGTCGGTGTCTGACGAAATCTCAGCACGGATTCAAAAGGTTAGTTCGGCTTTTGCCAACCTACGTCACCTATGGCGAATGTGAGATATCCATCTATCAATTAAGGGACGAAATGTGGCCATTAAGGGTAGATGTTCGTAAGTTACTAGTATTTGGTCGCGGATGTCTTAGAAATATTGAAGCAGCTGCTTTTATGAATTTGGTGTTCATCTTTCTGAGCTAATGAAATATGTCAACTTGGACAGATGCATATATATATATATATATATATATATATATATATATATATGGTCCTACGTTGTAGTTAGCTGACTGACTGATAATTACCTACATTCATTAGAGCTGTTTCCAAAACGCCATGGATGGCAAAGTTGAAGAGGAATGGTGAGATTGGGCAACCCTGGCTAACCACACTGAGTGGAATAATGGAGAGAGGTGGTTGTATGTCCTAAGATGTTAGTATATAAGGCTTTCAAGATGTTAATAAACTTCTCGGACACACTTTTTCAATAGACAATCACAGAGAACAGTCGTGTCCAATGAATCGAAGGCGGCCTTAATGTCAAGAGACTACGATTGCTGGCATGTAATAAGTATGACGGTGCTCTAAGATTTGGCAGATGGTTGGAGTGAATTCAAACAGTAAAACAAATCATTATATTGCTTAGGTAACCAACATACAACAACATTATATAACAAAATTACTTAGTTCATTTCACCATTATCAGCCGAATAATAGGAGGGAAGCAGGTTGGCGGGGGCTTGAAAAACCTAGCTCTTGCATTTTGAGTATGGCTCATACCCGAATAACTGGTGAATAGGTTAGTTCATGTTTTCATTATCATATACTGAAATGCATTGACTACGTGTACTGAAGTAAATACCACAAATATAACTGCACATTCCAGTCAAAAACAGGACGATAAAGCCAATACACTGAAATATAATTACTTCATACAACGGATAAAATGATTGAGACCATCAATAGATTGATGTTAGACCACCATTGAAAACTCGGAACCACTGGACGACCGTTTCGTCCCAGTATGTGACTCAGCAGTATCATCCACGGTCCCACACACAGGACTTGAACCCAGGACCCTTGGTCTCGCTCGCGAATGTTTAACCTCTAGACTACTAAGCCGTTATTCAACGGTGGTGGTCTAACATCAATTGATTCATGATCTCGATCAAAAACCTAACGATTTTTACAATCCCATACTGATGATTACCATATGCTCGCTGGTAACTAGCTTCATGAGGGAATTCTCAGAGTTTTAATGAGAAGCCGTGACCAGTGGAGCTAGTCCGTGCCAGGTAGAGACAGGTATCTACCTCAGACAATGGAAGATGGTCGCTCGGTTTCGTGGATTAGTTGAAGTTAGACATTAACACTGCTGAATGCCGGCTCAGTGGTCTAGAAGTAAAACGTATGCGCGCAAGATCGAAGGTCCTGGGTTCGAATCCCGTGTTTGTGATCGTGGATGCGCACTGCCTAAGAGTTACACACTAGGAAGAAACGGCCGTGTGGTGGTCTAACATTAATCCATTCATGATCTCAATCAAAAACTTAACAATCACCACAACGCCATACAGAAGATATAAAATGCACAGCCAGTTGATTTCCCAAAACAATTTACGTACTTAACCCATCAAACCAAAATTACATGCTGCAAAACAGGTAGAGTTCTAAGAAACAACAAAGTGCAACACACCAAGACGGAACACTACATATAAATTATCGTGTTAGACAATAAAACTCGAGTAGTAATGACAAAGCAGGAACTCAAATCTCTGTGTTTAACATTCACAAAATGCACAATAGGTTTACAACATTCACTTCTTAGTAGTAAGGTACAAATACCTAACACGAATGAAATAACCAATATCAAAAGATTTTTAAAAAAACCTATCGAGACAACATTCCCGACAGGTCAGATACAATCCGTGAGTCAGTTATCGTCAAACCACGGCTAGGGAAAAATATGTACCGCTGAAAGTTGCTATACTTCGCATTAGCACAGCGACACTAAACTAGCAAATTGAGAAGCAATTGCGGAAATAGTGATATTTGTGGCAATAAAAAAACAAGTACACAGGACATCATTAGAAAAAGGGAGTCGGACAGTAATAAGTAGCAAACAATATTGAGAATAGACGCCTATGGATAGATATTGGGCCAATACATCTCCATTAGTGTTATTGGTTTTTAGATACCTCATCTGAGGTCTCCGACTGCCAATTAAGGGTTACTATCCAGTCAAACAACGAAGTTTGCACTATTCCACATGATTCAATCCAATAGTGACATAATAGTGATTGTATATATATGTATATACCCGTCTAAATCCTTATAGCTTACTCCAAAACTAGTTAGTATAGGCTGTCAGAGCAGGCGATGGATGGGTATACACAACACTAATAGAAGCCACTTCAACCAACTGACGTCTACTTACCATATAGAAGTTTATCTTTAGGCACTGCCCAACATCAAGCGTAGCATTATTTACTTCACAGTCCTATTAAATGAGATGTCTCAAATACACCAATGATCAGACAATTAGGGCGTCCCCACAGTTTGACAAACTTTCACGACCACAAAGTAGTGAGAACCGAACTGAGCATTATGTTCTCTCTGATTGGCTGACTTTCATACGCAGGACATCTTACATGAGCTACAGGTGTCACAAGTTGGACAAGGTTATGAGACTTATTCATTTGCGGGCTAATGGACTTCCAAGGAGAAGTTACTTATTTCATACAATATCAAGGCTGCTCAAATAGGTAGTAGTTGCATCAGCATTACTTTTAGGTCTAGTGGCTACAATTATTAACACGTGTGGACTAACAAAAACAAGGTGAAATTTCAGTATGACTTTGTTGAATCTGATAATTGAGTGAAAAACTACTAGAACATCACGTTTTGAAAGTAATTTACTCCGAGTCATTGTAAATTAATGTATTCCTACACCACATCTTGAGGTCAGTCAATTTGGAACACATATTCTACTATGATTCTCTACGTTTCGGTATCATGCCTTCGATCAATACATATAAAGAACCCCAAAATATGAGCATCCCCATCAACATAAAATTGTATCACAAAATATTACGGTTAGTAATTAGGAATGAGTATTCAAAATACATAAGCAATCCACTGCACATTATAAAGGGAAACTAAAACGACGGTCACTATTGTCTTGTCTCCTTTTGACCACTATTTTCAAATTAGTACCTCTAACTATCCTACAAAAAGTTTAGATAACACATAAGGCCCCACCAGTAAAATAAAGCTTAATTAGATTATGCAAGGGAGAATTGGGTTATGGGTTACAAAAATACTTACGGCGCTTGTGTACATGACTGGACCACGAACAATCGTGTGAACAGATGGATCAGATGGACCAGAACCAATAACTGAGTGGGCCGTTTGGGTCACTGAGGTAGGATAACACAAAACTGGGTTTGGGCATCCTGTTGGTGCATAAGAAACAGAAGGTATTACGCCAACCCCGGGATTCGGGAGAGGAATAATATTTGCGGTATTTATGATAGGTAAATTAAGTCTCAAACATAAGTTCCTAACGAAAGGGGCGTATCCTGCAAAAGGAAGACCAGAAGGTGAGCCATCAATACTTTGCATGGTCAGCCCTCCTGGACTAAGAGGAGAAGCATTAAGCAAGTTATGTGGGATAGATAAGAAGCAAGAGAGACTGTCAACAGTCCCACTAGGGAAACGAATCATCTGCGTATTCCTCGCCTATGCAATGAAACAGAAATTCCCGCCACCTCCAATCCCCGAATTGCGCCACACTGTTGTGCTAATAGATGAAAGTCCCAGATGTCCGTAAACTTTGAAACTGCAATCTATGATGTAAACTAAACTTTTCTGTGTGACATCCATACAATGAATGAATGGCACATGAAATGTTCATTGAATATTGAAAGTCTTGGTGATTTCACCAACCAAACGTTTGGTTGGTCTGTACAGACCGGTGGCTTTTGTTAGTTTCTTACTATGCCTTTGTATATATCTAGTCTCCTCCTAAGTGAATCAATAGTGAGTGATAAGTTCGCTGGATTTTTAACCAACAAGTATAGTGTGCATGTGCGAGAGCTAACTGAAAATGACTCTAAACGATATTAGAAACTGTCTCATAACCAATAATCTATGCTGCTATTCAGACCCTGCCAAGCAGTCTAATCGCCATAAAACGTTTTATTCCAACAATCCATGGCTCCATGTATCAGTGCTGAATATTCTTTTTCGCTTATTTTGTTTTCGTTCAATTTGTTCCTAACTCAACTAACATTTCATGTCAACATCGATTATGGACATAAAACATTTCACTTGGTGAAAGTCCACTGATTCACCTATTTGCCCAATATTATAATGTCATCAGTAGTCATTCTGTCGCGAATTTTTAGAAGTTACTTATGATCAAAACATGAAACCTGCCCTATTTGCACAGATCGTATCCCGCAACCAAAAAGTAAGTCTCTTTAGCGCAAACGACCAAGCTTTGCGTTGATCCCTGGATTTAAACAGGCGCGGAAGGAACAACTCAGACTTTTGGAGAGAGAACTATACTCCTTAGATGTTTTCTTAGTTATTCAGAACGATCTAAAAACAGCATTTTATCGGAGTCTTCAAAGAACGGAGCCCTGTCACCTAGGAATTCCAATTAAAGAAATAAATATCACGGTGGGATATGAATTTTTGAAATGTAAGACAATAAAAATCTCACATCTACGAGAATCCTTGTGATAAAGTCAGATTAAAACTAGTCGAGTGAGCAATCTAGCGGGAGACTCGTGAAATTTAGGGTTATGGCCGTCAACAGTGAGCCTATTTATGTTTTTGGTTTCGTGGGGATGTTATCATATGACGACGTATAAAAAGTCCACTGTGACAAACATTATAGACCTGAAAAAAAATCAAATTGAACACGCTGATGATGTCACAGGTATTTGGAGTTTGACAACGTTTTAGGTTTTAACATTTACTAGGAATCATGCCTACCTAGTGAAATCAAAATTCAGGAGTGAGGAGGTTCGAAGATATATTTGACAGGCTATCAATATATTGAGGATCGACTGATCTAGACTGTTTGGCGATTGTAGGGGATGTTGAGCACGGCGTTCCCACTCGTGATCTCGTGTGGATGCATGATCAAGCACCTTCAGCTAGGTGAGTCCATTAAAACTAATATGGTCAGCATGCAATTACGAAGACTCACAGAACTATTGACTTTGGGGATTTATTTACCGTTACACCGTGATATTGTAGCTAATTCCTGGATGTGCATGATGTTGACCTTATCATTCGATTAATTCAGTAAAAGTCCAAGAATCCAGACAAATACGTAGTTATCATTGTATGAACAACAATGAGCTCTAAACTGCAGAAACTTTAAAGCTTAAGCTCATCGTAAGTTTCTGGAATATTGTCTTCGTTGTTTAACAGCGGAACTGGAAAATTGGAAATTAAGCAGACAGTGTTCAGAAGAAGGGATATTGATATCAATGCAAATCATAAATATATATATAATAAATATAAATGAGCAGTTATTAGTATCGATAGAGCCGATAGTCTATGAGCATCAGTCAGTATTACAACACGACAATACATATGAGCAATAATCAGTAGACTAATAGAATAATTGATTAACACAAGTGAAAATCAATCGAATAAGTTAAAGTGAACATGATAAATAATAACAGGCTGAGTTTTTTAGTCGGTATCACCAATGTTGAATTATAGTCTAGTTCGATATTAGTGCTGCTATAATAGTAGACTTAATCTCAAAATTGTGGATGTGCCACAATGTGCTTACATAATCTATAAGATGTTGCGTGAAAAACATACCGTTGCCTATACCGACTTGTCCTATATCCGATCGTACTCAGTCTCCCATCCGGTTCAGCAACAGTATCCCGAAAAATTCTCCTGGTACTAACAGTAGTGTGATGCCTCTATAGTTCTCGCATTTGCTCAGATCTCCTTTCTTTGGTATCTTGATGAGGTATTCTTCTCTCCAGTGTGTCGGCGGCACTTGTTCTTCTTCCCAAATCTTCTTGAATAATGAGTGAAGCATGTTTGTATTCACTATTATGTCCGAATTCAGTGATTCATCCGGCATATTATCAGGTCCTGCTGCTTCCTCATTTTTGATTAGTCTGATGGCGATCATGATTTATTCAGTAAAGAACTTATCAAAACAAAGTTACCTAAGGTGTATTATATTTTACCGGACATATCCGTACCTTTGTTCATTCCCTCTAATTCTGTTTCTTCGGTTACCTATTGGCATAGATAGACAAATGTTATATAGGACACAATTCAAATTACAACACTATTGACCTCATCATTCGGTGATGTTATTATTGTTATTATTCACAAACAGCTTATCAGTGCATAAGCGTTGTAGAGAAACGATTTTGGGCTTTTTCAAAAATGCAGTTGTACACAAGTTTCAAAAACTTTTGTGTAATATTCACCATATTTAAATGGGCTCCGTAGAATTCGGTGGGATATTGAGTTTAATTAAAATAGGAAAGTAAAGTAAGAAGAAAAAATCTCAAATATGTAAACAATTTACTGTGTGCAAGAGAGGAATAAAAATAAACCGTAATATATGTAATAATTATAGTTTAGAATGATTTTATGTAAGTCTTAATCTCAGAGAATAATTGTCAAATATCAATTTGTATGGGTTATATACATTTGCTGAAGATAAAAGGAATATCAAAAATAATTTATTTCAGTGTATCGCAAGATATTATATCTTAATCATAATCTTTGAATGTTGAAGAATAAAACGTTTTTAGAAATAAAAGAAAGGATGAAAACAACGGAACAAGTGAAGTGACAGGGGATCAATCGTGGTAATGGAGGTATATTGAACATCGATCTCTTGTGTGAAACAATAATTCTTGGACATTAATGTTTGTACTCCAGTACACCACAACCTTGAATATTTGGGCGACTACAAGCTTGATGCTAACTTTAAGGATCCTGAATTCTTAATTGTAACTGAAGTTTAAGAAATTTATAAATATGGGACACTACTATGTTTTAACGTTGTAAAAATCCTGTATCTGAGTTGTTGTAATTGATTTATCCGCTAAAAATCGTGGATATCAACTTTTGTCAACACAGCTTCAGAATACATGGTGGCAATCGATCTATCAATTTGACCCGAATAACCGATATGAAAGAAATAATCCTCCGAATGTCACTTCTATGAACTTCGAATACACTATCGTAACATATCTGTAATACGGATGTAGGACATGACTCAAAATTATGCCTTACTTCATATTTCCGATGCATACTCTTCCTACAATAAGTCACATTATAGAAGCTACTTGGAGATCAGTAACTAGTAGGCACACAAATGTCAGCAAAATGCCGTCTAATTGATATAATGTATGTCACATGGATTATTTTCAGTATAGGGATTTTGTGGAGATTGTAGTATTTTAACAGTTGAATTGACGAGTAGATCTAAGATTGACCACTATGGGAAACCTGAAAGCACTGAACGAACATTTCTTCCTAGTATGGGACTCCTCAGCAGTGGACATCCACGATCTCGCATGCAGGACTCGAACCCGGAAGAACCGGTATCATACGCGAACGCTTAACCTCTAAGCCACTAAACCAGCAGCCAGTAGAAGAGTTCCTTCATAGGGCGAGACGGCCGTCCAGTGCTTCGAGGTTTATTCTGCTGGTACTGAATTCAATTGTTAAAAATATCAGTTATTTGCCAGCGTGAATTCGGCAGTCTCTATATGGCGTGTTACTTACTGGGCTGTACAATTCAGTCCCAATTCAACGGCTTACTATTGATGCATCAACATTTTGTTATCCTTCTTCCGCAGAAAAACCGTCACAACACGTCAAAATAAATGGTTAAATGAGTTAGACGGTTCATATAACATAGTATTTATAACTATTTGATAATGCCTGTAAGTTGACATGTCTTATGTAACGTATGTTTATTAAAAATGAATTGTGATTATTGTTTATACATCTAGATGCGACGGTTAAACTTTGACGCTGTATTCGCCGCAATCGCAACTGCAAAATTCAGTCAACTAATGAGTAACCTGTTTGATTCGGGTCTACTAGTTAGTTTGTAAGTGTTACATGCAACCATAGTGCCATCTTTGCATTGTAACGTTCATAATTCAATCAACTATCTCTGCGTTTTTCTCAGTATCAATTTTCCCATCTCAAATAGTCTACATTTGATGTATATTCTGCTGTATGTTCGAGCCAAGATTCGTAAAATATATGTTTATAGAGATGCTTACTACCTTATGTGATCGTCATCTGCCTTCAGTTATGACGAAATGCTACAAAGTAGGTGTACACTGGATAGAGGTCGTTGATTATTTATCGGTCGAACAAGACCTTGGTGACTACACTTTCATTAAATCATTCGAGACACCTGAGTTGTGCTTCATTATAACACGGCTGACTTAACCTTCCATGTACTGTGAGATATGGTTGGCTTAACTAAACTTGTTAACTTGCCTTACTATTCGATGTGCTCAGAAAATACCTTCAAATCAGATTAGCCGGAAAGTATTATCAAGAGTTCTAGGGGATGATACGAGTACAAAGAGCTTCCAAGGAACGTTGTTTTTACCACACACACAAAGCACTTTTTGACACTAAATGGAGCAACCTTCCATTGGATATGTATATTTTTTCTGAAGTTTAGTACTTAATTGTACGAAGTCAAACAGGTTACTGAACAGTAGCGAAGACTGATGACTGACACTATAAACTTTTCAAATAAAACAGGAATTTTTCTCGTTGAGTTCGAAGTGTTCACCCAGCACATGTGGATGTGGTGTACTGACATGTCTATAGAAGACAGGCGTCGATAATCTCAGACGAAAGAAACAAAACCATAAATGTAAGGTAAACTCCTAATATGTCACTCACTCACTGCACGAAGGGAAAGAACGTCAAAAATAATGGATGCAGCATCGTTACTGAATATTAAAAATGGGCTAAAACTTAATTCGTCACAACTTCTTACCAAGAGTCAGACACATAGATAAGAACATCTTACATTTCCTACGTTAATTCTTTCCCTTTTTGCATAGAGTGCAAACGAAGACAATTAAATCCTCAGGGCTTTGACATCAACTTGAACTACTTTATAGCATATGCCATTTTTAACATTATACGAAGACAGGTTTATGTCTTTGCTTCGCAATTTTCCAAATTCTTTGAAACACACTCAATACCCCCATTCGACACTTAAAACGTAGCTGCGTCTCTTTCGTTCACAGGTGATAAACATCAGAGACCAAGTACAGAGGCAAGCGATAAACTAGGTGATAGGGCTGAGATCATGAAAAGACAAACGCCAACACTTGTTATAGTCTTCGCAAAGAAGTGATATGATTACGACGTGTTATCATTAAGGGTTGACCCAATTTCGAAATACTCTCCTGTCAGAAGTGACCACAGCTCCCTCAGTAGGTTGCCTCAAGAGAAAACTTGACGAACACAAACTCACCCACAAATTCACATCTCCCACTTGAACTAGTTGCACGTGATGTATGTCTCGTAATTTGCTTACTGTTATCGGAAACAATCAATTTATCCCTATCTCTTCCTATCATATCAGTCTCCTTTTAGTTCCTACACTTCCGTCCCTTCACATTGCGACGCGTGATTGTACAGATTATTTAATTCAAACACCTTTAAATTATCAGCCTCCAGTTGAGGATGTCGATGTCCACACACAAATAAGTAGTGGCCGTGTTACAGTTATGTTTCACATTGTCACAAGAAAGATATTTTGGAGGGACGGGGGTGCTCCCTATCTCATATATACTAAACCAAACTACACGACCATGAGAACAGACCTTTAACACGTACCATAACTATGAAAGTGATGGAGGCCAACAGTGGGGGACTGCTGGAAGATAGCAAGGGACTTCGATCAGGACTCTACCCAATACATTATACCCCAGGGTAAGTACACATCTGGAAAGTGAAGATTCTAAGTAAGGGGGCATGGAACGTTTGCCACAGGCCAAACGGAGAGCCTGGAATAAGTGAAAGACCTCCTCGAAGAAATCTGTCGGCAGCTCTTACTTGGCACTGAGGGACAGATGCAAAGCCAAATTCTACAGCTATAACTATTTATAGACCAAACTAACTGACAGAATGTAAGCTAACTACAACTATGTCTACAGACTCATGATAACGAGAGCGCCCACAAACAAAGTAATATTCACTCTTGAAGAGTCAAATGCTGAAGAACTCATAAACTTGGAGATGAAAGAGGTCTTTAGTGCCAACTTCGTGGATCAACTAAAATAGGAGCCTGCAAACGCAGAACACCTGTCAACTTAAGTGTCAGTTGACAGTCGAGGAGATAACCAACTAATTCTGGGTTAGCATTAAAGAGATGAAAACCCCTGAGCCTATAAAAGTCATCGGGATTCAATAACACCTGACCTGTAATCCTGAAACACTGTTCATAAGCCGTCAGCACTCCAGTGTGACTTTTTCAGACTCATTAGATTAACACCAACTCCCGAGAGTATGCGAGCAGACGACTCGAACTGCACCTTCAAAAAGCGAGATAAAAACCTAGTTTGTTACATACCAGATGCGTCACTTCCAATATTGTCGAAGTAATGGAAGGATCGGTCAATCAACAGAAGAGGGAATACACGTATAAGAATAACACCCTCACTGAAGGTTAACTCAGATTCAAGAAAGGCGAGTCATGGGCGTGCAATCTCCGCATACATTGGGAAAGCTGGATGACTTGCTGAGACCATAAGATACTGACTCATGTGATATTCCTCGATTTTACAAAAACCTTTGACACAGAACGTCATGTACTTCTTATAACAAAAATCGCAAGGATGGGTTTCACTGACCCACTCTCGTCCGAACACCTAAACTTCCTAGAAAACAGAATGTTTCATGCCAAAGTAAATGGAATACATGCGAGTTAGGAGGTCACAACATCAGGAGTTCCGCAGGGAACGGTCTTTAGTTCACTTCTGTTACTGATCTATATTATTCAAATGGTTCAAATGGTTGAGGACGGAATAGAAGAAGCTTTCACTTAACGGGCTTCCGTGTCTGGTAGCAGTAGATCACCAATACCTCCAGGCAAAAACCTAGGTATATGAACGATAATAGAGGAAAAAAAGGGATTTGGTAAATCATCATAATATGTTATCCTTAGTCCTTAAGAATAAGTCAAGTTTCCTCTTAAAGGACTCCTGGGAGGTCGCTTGGACTAGCTCAGTCGGCAGCGAATTCCAGCACTTGACAACTCTAACGGAGTAGAAGTTGTGTCTGCAGTCTGCTCTGCTATGTAGGGTCCTCAATTTCTGGGTGTTACCTCTTAGGTTAGTGTTATGACTAAGCTTAAGAAGATGTTTAAGGGGATGACCAGAAGTATTAAGGATACTGTAAGTCATAAGAAGATCACCTCTAAGACGCCTGTACTCTAACGGGTAAAGGTTAAGTGATTTGAGGCGCTCTTCATAAGGTTTGAATTTGAGTCCCCGAACTGATTTCGTGGCTCGACGTTGTATACGTTCCAGAGTGTCCTTATTCTTTTGGAGGGAGGGAGGAAATACTATGTTTCCGTACTCTAAATGGGGACGAATAAAACTGTTGAAGATTATATGGAAGGTTCTACCGTCAAACTGGCCAAAAATGCGCTTCAATGTTACCAGTGCAAGGTTTGATTGAAAGGCGTTTTTGTCACAGTTCGCATACGATTTCAGGTCATAGGGTACCAACACTCCTAAATCTTTTTCGACTTGGGAAACTTCTAGAGGGGAGTTACTTAAGTTATAACTATAGTCTGCAACATGTCTCAGATGGACTACCTTGCACTTTGAAGTGTTGAAGGTAAGTCCGTTGTCGTCTGCCCAACTTTGAAGTCGGGTCAGATCCTCCTGAAGAACTAGTATATCATTATGATTAAGTATCTCTCTCCAAAGTTTCAAATCATCAGCAAAAAGCAATAAGTCAGATGAAACTTGTTGAGGAAGATCGTTAATATAAATCAAGAAGAGAAGAGGTCCTAGTATTGAGCCTTGGGGGACCCCACTGGGACATTCAATAGCCTGAGAGAGAGTGAAGTTAACCCTATCCTTAAAGTGTCGGTTATCTAAATATGAAGAGAGCCAATCAATCAAAGGGGTTTTATACCCAATCGTCTAAGCTTCTTGATAAGACATGCGTGGTTGACCCTATCAAAAGCTTTTGAGAAGTCCAGGTAGATGACGTCAACCTTCCCCTTGCGATCAAAGGATGTTTGATCATCTATCCACCGCAGTCAGCAGGTTGGTCATGCAAGAATGACCTTTTCTGAAACCATGCTGTTGAGGTGAGAAGAACTTTGAGGATGATAAGTATTTTAGTATACCGTCGTATATTAGGGATTCCATAATTTTGGAAGGTATGGAGAGAAGGGCCACTGGTCGTTAGCTTGAGGGTTCACTGCGTCGACCTCCTTTGAAAATTGGTGTGATGTGGGCCAGCTTCCATATTTCCGGTAGTTTGCCTCTGCTTAGCGAGTGTGCGAACATCATGCTAAGTGGTGTCGCCAGGATTGAAGCTGCTTCCCTCAATACAGCGGAATGAACCATATCCGGTCCAGGAGAAGTGTCTTTTCTTAGGCGCTGCAGTTTACGGAGCACCAGGTCAGCACTCAGGTCCACTTCGGAAAGTCCTGTACAGGTGCAGGTGAAGCTTTCGTCAGTATGGTTGATGTGGGTCAACTGGAATGTCTGGGAGTATTGTTCAGCCAAAAGGTTAGCGGCATCACTGCCGTTATTGGTCGGGCCATTGGGACCAAGCAGTTGGGAAACTCCAGTTTTGCCTTGTCCAAGAGAAGCTGCGTAACTAAATAAGCTTTTCGGATTGGAAACGAATTTATCGATAAGCTTGGTCTGGCACTGAAGCCTGTCTTCTCTTATTGCCTTTGAACATATGTTCCTTATGTGTTTGTATTGCCTGTATGCGTCGTTATTGTCGGTTCGTTAATATTCGACCCAACAGTGCCTTTTGCGGCTTAGCAAACGACGAGTGCGGTTCTTGATGATTGGAGGTTGTTTGTAGCTTTTTGGGACCACTTTAGGAACTGAATGCTCAGTAGCACATAAGATCGTGTGCAGTAAGAAATCCCAATGAGCATCCACTTCAAGTTGAGGGTGAACATCCCAATCCACCTGTTGTAGATAGTCCTGTAAAGCTAACACATTCAACCGTTTGAAGTTCCAGCGCTTGTTGCTAGTAGGATGTCGTAGCTCCGTTTTGCTGACAAAGCTGAATGATAAAACGGCGTGATCACTTTTCCTCTGGGGAGCCAGGATTGAGAGGTCGTCAACTAGGAATTCTTCATTTGTGAATACCCAGTCTAAGCGCGACGGCGTCTGACTGTTTCTCCAACGGGTTGCCGACTCCACATTTTCGAATAATCCCAGGTCACCGATAAGGTTGAAGAACAGAGCTTCAGTAGAGTTGGCACCACCAATGTATGTATGTTCCACGAAGTTGATTCTAGGAAGGTTGAAGTCCCCTAGAATCAGGATATGAGAGAATCCGAGACGCGTAGAGCGAGTTAATTCTTCCAGCAGACGTTTGCCATACTCGATGTCGGCAGTGGGCTTCCTGTAAATGACCCCAACTAGACACCTCGAGGTGGTAGACAATCCTACTGAGCACCATACTGACTCATCAAGATTGAGAAACTCTTGGTTGTGAAGTTGGTGCGCATCCAGGTATGACCGTATGTATAGTGCTACCCCACCCCCCATTCCTGTTTTTCTGTCGTTGCGAAATAAAGACATCCCAGTTATTGCTAACTCCTGGTCTGTAAACTGAGACGTTATCCAAGTTTCGGATATTCCTATCAGATGGGCATCATTAGCGTTGCTAAGTTCACGTAGCTCATCCATTTTGTTTGGCAAGCTCGCGGCGTTCGTGTATAGGCAGTTTATGCTTTCAATTTGGAACGCGTGAGCTTCTTACTGTTTGTCTATATGAGCCGTGCGTGGGTGGACAGGTAGCCTACCTATACGATGTTTACCGAGTTGGTAGTCCCTGTCCTTTAAACGTTTTTTTTATGATCAAGACAGTCCACGAGTGGAATTGTCAGCTCCAGCTTTCGTTTGTGCTTGATCCTGCTGTCGTGGGGCCTATCCGGATGCATATGGATGCCAGTTGGCAACCGACGTCTATTGGCACGAAATGCTTCCAGAGTTGCAGCCGCCATGTGGGAGGAGGGTAAGGTTATCTTCAACAGCCGAGGCCTAGAGTCTCCGTCTCTGTTGGCTAGTCGCATTACCTGTTGGGTCAATATGTTCTTGAGTTTTAAGGAATGCTTAATGAATTTCCATTCCTGAATATCAGAGTTTGCTTGAGTTGGGTCCATATTTTCCGGCACACCTTGCACAATGATATTTCATCCACGGAAAAACGCCTCGCGAGATTACTTAGGGATGTTCCGGATGAGATTTCGTTCAGAATACGGTATGTCGGGCAGTATTCTTACGTTCCCATCGGACTTCAGTAAGTGACTGGCTAGCAGGACGTCCTCTACGTCGGAGGCATTCTTAAGTGTAACACGAAGCAGCCTCGGGTGGTTTAGGTGGTTAGCTTCCTTCCCCCGGGTGAGCCGTGTGACGGTCAAAGGCTCTATTCTAGAGAGTTCAAGCCTCTTGTTTAATTCTCCCCAGAGCATCCTATCAATTTTGTCCTGCAAACTGAGAGGAAGGTCGGGGTTGTCAATAAGGTTCATGATTATGATAGAGTCGTCACGAACCGTAATTGATTTCCCAGGTTTTCCAGGGCGTCTAGGTTTGGTATCTTGTTGTTTGGATGTCGAGGTGCGTTTTCGATTCCTTGGCTCAGTGATGACCGGGCGGACAGTCTTGGGGGTAGACTGTGAGGCCAAAGCATCAATTGATTTCCGCACGGTACTTGGGATGTTCAGTTTCGGCGGGGACGCTTGGGCTTTATTACTCCTGTTAACGTGAGTCCAACCACCTACAGGATTTTTGGGAACCACTGTCTCATTCAAGGACTGTTCCCTGGGGGAGCCAAGTTTACTGAGGGAGTCGATGACAGTCGATGTTAAGATGGTGCTGAGTTCCAGCACATCATCACTCGTGCTGTTAACAGCACCGTCGATAACCGACCTGTCAATATCCTTTTTCTTGTTTGCCCTATACGTTCCAGCTTTGTTACCCGTCATGATGCTATCATTTACCAAATTCTTAGACAACTTATCTCTCAGACCTGTTAGTAAAGTAATGATGGTACCCAACATAACTACCGTATCAGTGTTGCAGGTAACACATACCCACCTACGATCAGACTTGCTGAGTCTGCTAAAGGCTTCTGCTGTTAGATCTGTACATGCTTCGTGGAACCAACCTTTGCAGTTGTCACATTGCATGCCAGATGTAACGGCGAAACGGCAACCAGGTCTTTTGCATGAATTTTTCATGGCTAGTGATTTAGACTGTCTTAAAAATACAAGCAGTAAATTTAGGACCGTTAAAAAAACACACAGTAAACAAAAACTGGCAAAAATGTATAAAAACAATTAACGACAAGCTAAAGCTAGTCTTTACGTGAAAACCGATAGTGAGCTGAGGCAAAACCACAGTTAACTATTAATTTGAGTGAAACACAAAAAAAGAAGTAATCTGCCGAACGTATAGCTCAGAATAGATTCTTTAGATCGGAAATAGTACTTTTGTTGCGTAAGAACACAGCAAATGTTTGAGAAATGTAAATCACGTTAGGACTAAACTTCCCGTTCGAAAAACGCGCGTGTAAATCATTGATCTAATGTATTAAATTAACCCCACCCCACAGATATTTGTGTAAGACGCAAAAATCTGGAGGTCCGTAAAATGCAAAAAGTATTCATTTGAGCTTTCAAAGTACCTTGAAGCAATAGAGGCATGAGCAGTAGACAATTAGTTAAAACTTGACATAACGAAATGTAATGCCATGAACATTCTGCCTCGTCTGACACAATACACTTACTTCCTCCATCAAAATATGCCACCGATTGTCTCTTCAGAGTGTGATCTTTGTTTTACAACCTCAGAGAGCCTAGATAACAGTTCGAAGTACGCAGGGTATGCACCAAGGCAAACACAGATACGTATTCGCTCAAAGATTAACATCCTCCTCTTGAACCAACAGTATCAGGTCCATGCCTCATAAATAACCATCGTTATCATGGCCGTATAACAATTAGCTACTTCCAGTCTCTTCTGTTATCATCTCCGTTCGCATCTTATTCTTTCAATCTCCTAATCTTACACATAATCAATAAATTAGTTTATTTGTTATGCTTGAAACGATCTTTTTTGTTTAGCACTCGGAATATCACCATTTTACTATCATGTCGCAATCAATCAACCTCCTGCCTGATAGTGTGATAGCTTATGGTATCCAAAAACCCTGGTGCCCCGAGGCAAACACAATAACTCAAACCACATGATATACAAATCCACAAATAACTATCATACTGACTAAAATTAGTGCAGTAGAACGGCCAGATTACCATCTGTTGGACGTAAACTAATGCCAGAAGCCGTACCAAAACAACAAGAAGCGAGTGTAAAGAGAACAACTGGTTTATACAAGCTCCTGACATCGATATTGAATTTTGTCTAAATGACCTTAGTTGTTTGTAGTCCATTTTTCAAGTGAACATTAGCTGTTATTGTGGTTCAAAAACGAACATCAGTCTAATTGAAAACGGAAAGATGGATGAACTATCTAGATAAACGGTCCGGAATATGGGATGTTCTCAATCCATCAGTGTTGGAGAAATAACTGATTGTGAAGTAAAGCGAAATTCGGGTAAATGTTTACATTTCTGATACTTTGAAGGGTTCATAAACATTACAAAATAGTTTTCGGTGATGACTGAAGTGACACCTGAAGGGTTATTTGATTTTTTGAGCTCTTATAGCATTGAAAGTATTTAAAATATCCTATACTACCTTTAGTGATCCAGTAACAAAATAATCTTCGACAAAATAATAAACCCACCACGTGTTAAGATAAACCTTCAGCAATTTAAAATACTGAAATTTATTTCATTCGAATCATTATATTAGTCCTCAGGAGCTGCTTAAGTGATTACTGATCACTGTTTATATTGCAACGATTTAAGTGTTGCTAAACAGTGTTTAAAAAATTGGTAATATTAACAGTTTCAAAGAAATTGATTGAAGTAGCCAAGATTAAATGCAGCATATCATGTGTTCAAATTCGTCCAGTATACCTTCAGTGTTCAGTAATAAGGATAGGAGGTCCATCGACTTATTTGAATCCTTGCAGTTTGTAACACTGTGGAGGCCCAATCTCGTTTTGAATATCTCAACAGAAGATATGGTATTACGTGTTTTGGTAGGGAATCCCAGTAACTCCCTACTCTGTGCGAGAAACAGAACTCCAGAAGTAGACTATTTGATCACTTTTTCTGAGCTTTCTTAGAACGTCCCCCCAAATAATCAGTCATAGACGGGAGGAAATGATAAGACAATATTATCAAGGCCATTGTTCAGTGTACGATAAGCCAATATCATAGCACTCCCTAATCTGCGGCAAGATAACGGGAATAAGTTGAGGCGTCTCAATCTGTATTCATAAGATAGTCCAGAGAGACTTCACCATTTCACTCCCCTGTCGTTGGACTGGTTCCAGCGTATCCGCCTCATACTCGAAACAAGGCCTCGCTGCTTGAATCCCATATTCCACATGTGGTCTCGCGAAAGTCGGGCATAATACTCTAAACATTTCTTCGTCCAATCACTGGAAAGACCTGAGAATAGCCCATAATACCCTAAAGCCTTTGGTAGCAACAGCCTTCGATTCGCTCATAGTTCTGAGGTCGTTGTTATTACAATTCCTAAATCTTCATGGTCCATTACTTTGGGTTACATAACTCAACATATTGTGTCGTGCTATGAATCATCATAGTTACTTAATTTCATCACCACACCTTTGTTAGAATTTACTTCTAGTGACCACCCGCTCATACATGTCACCAGTGAATTGAGATCATTCTGTAATACTATTCTATCTGACATCCTGTGTATGGGTCTCCAAATCTTTATATCATCGGCGGCAGGTAAAACAGATGGTTTTGTTACAGTTGATAATTCACTTACATAAAGTAAGAAAGGAAGTGGACCAAGGATTGTGCCTTGGGGAACTCCACTTTTACAGGTTCCCACAAAGAGAGCTCTATTTACTCCTACATGTTGTCTACTATCATTGGAGAAGTCACTTGTCCAGTCTATAAGTTCATAACATATTCCAAATTTTTCCAATTTTAATTTAAGACTCGAATGGGAGATCTTATCAAAGGCTTCACTTAGAACTATGAAAATCACATCTACAGGAATATTTCGATCTTTTGCTGCAGCCACTGGACTTTTCAGGTTTGAGATGCTGAAGTAGTCTTAAGATAGTACCTTTCTCAATGACTACAGGGTCCATCAACAAGCCGCCACAATCTCAATGAATCGTTGGTCGTTCCTCATTACTGATAGAAAACACTTCACTAAAATATTCCGATAAAGCTTCAGCTTTTTCGACATCATCTCTTGTCAATGTTACCGGATCCGCTTGTACCAAAAATGACGGAATTCCATTGCTTCTTCGACTTCACCTCTTTATATACGAGAATAACCGTTTCGAACTATTTTTACAATTCCTAACCAATTATGTTTCGTATAGTTGTTTAGTTTTACTAATCAACCCTTTACGAACGTCCCTAGTTTTACAATAACTGGCTCTGTACTGTTCTAAGCCAATAGAGATGAACATATCTTAATGCTTTTTCCTGTGTTTAAGGGATTTCTTGGCCAGTTTAGTTATTCATGGTGAACAGCCATTCGGTCTATGTGGTACTAGGTATGGTATAAACTAGGACATAACTGAACTAAACTTGCCTTTAAATATAGACCATGCTTTTTCAACTGAGGAGCTAGTATTTAATGAACAGTCTGACTTTGCAGCGCATGCCTGAATGACTGATATGTTAGCTCTCCATACATTTGGGCGGAGCTTAACCTGATCGTATATCATGTCACAGGCTCTAAACATGAATGAAAAAAATAGCGTGGTCGCTGTTTGCTAACGGTGGAAGAATATTTAGATCGGCAATATCCTCAGTCTCATGAGTGATTACCAAGTCTAACAAAGAAGAAACTTGATTTGAAACAAAACGTGTGGGTTTGGATACATGCGGTACTAAAGCATGCTTCATTACCGTTATCAGGAGCCTACTATCAGAGAAGTTAATAGATCCTACGGTAGCCATTTTCGTCCAACTTATATCAAATGCACTAAAGTCTCCTAATATAAAGTACCTGTTATTCGCACACCATAAATGAATGTGCTCTAAAATGAAGCCAACAGCTAAGCAGATTGGGCTGTGATATATGACATCGAGTATAAATGTACAATATCCGATGGTGAGTTCACAGCTAATGGCTTCATAAGTTCCACTATCATGGGATTCACAAGCAAGAGGGCGGATTCCATCCCCTTTCTTACATCTGTGTCTATTACTTCTTAGGTAGTGGTATTTGGATAATTCTGGAGTAATGTCGAAGTCGTGGACTAACCAAGTTTCCGTCAAAGTTACAATGAGTGGCCTTTATTTTTCTGGCAATGCTCCTAGTTCACAGAATTTATTTCTTAGATTAGGAGCACATGCATATAAAACTCCTAGGGAGAACGACCTATTCACACAGGCCTTGGTAGCATCCGCTCCTAAGACCTGACTATTTGAAAACCCACAAAATATTTAGAACGCCTTACAACTTTGCGTGCCACCATTGCTCAGGAGGCATGATAATCTTCTCTGAATCGTTTCAATTTTAGTATATATACCTCCAAAGCAAGTGGACTTATGGATTTTGTTATTCGGATACACTTTATTGTGGATTTCGGTCCCCAGCCATCCTATTTCTTTGTTTTCATAATATTTAAAGTTTATTTTGAAAAAAGCCGATCTGAAATCACGGAGTGTTTGCTCAATATGGCAATCTAATCTCCAGTTTGATTGTCAGATTATTTCTCTTGACGTAGAACTAATTGGTAACAAATAATCGATGATACAATAAAATTTGGAATTGAATCAGTAAAAATTGTGTTTAAAAATCCCCTGTGGTGCTGAGTACAAGGCAAGAGTATTTACAATAGGTCTGAAGTGAAGAGGATAATTTTAGGTTTATTAAGAGAACTCGATTTCTCCTGACAACGGATAAATCTTGAAAAAGTTTATATTTTCGGTCGTAACTTTTTATGTCAGTTTTCACACATTTTCAAGTTTTAGTAATCCTCAAATGTCTTAGCATCTGTAAGCGAAATAGTAATTCCGGCCTAGTCCTCTTTCAAGTTTTCAACATAAATGAAATCATCTGCATTTATGGAATAAATAATTCATAGAAGTCAGTGTTCTTACGTTTTTTCGTTGTTTGAATCCGCTATGCCATAAACTATGTAACTTTTTGTCAAAAATAAATTTTGGTTTACCAATATCCTTAACGCTAATGTATCGTAGACAAAGGATATTTGCAATGTCATATGAAGTTTATTTAGTGATACAGAGTACTGGTTATTATGGCAGTAAAGCTTCCTCTAAATACACTCGTCTGTACTGGTTTAATATATTTTAAAAGCTATTGTTTTTTTAATAAGATTAACTTTTCAACTAAAGACTGCATTTTTCATAACATTCATGTTGCTGATAAGGCTTGTACTTCAGAATTGCTACCAGGTTATGTTTATATGTCAAGGACTAAAAATTTAACGTGATAAGCTCTCGACGTTTGAAAAATATATTGATAATATTTTAGTACTCTAGTTGATGCCTTTTCCTCTTGGATAGGGGTGAGATAATGAAGCCTAACCAAGTAAATCAAAAAAAACAAAACAAAAGCAATAGTGATAAGCAAAGATGGATAGTGGCTAGCAGTGGAATACAGGACGCGCGTTTCGTCCTATTTGGTACTCGTCAGCTGGATGTACCTGCATCTCAGAGTTGATGTTCAAGCTGGGACTCGGACTCAGTACCCTCGCTTCAAACGCCATCGCGTTATCCACTCGGCCACTGAGTCCTGATAGCGAGGGTACTGGGTTCGAGTCCCAGCTTGAACATCAACTCTGAGATGCAGGTACATCCAGCTGACGAGTACCAAATAGGACGAAACGCGCGTCCTGGATTCCACTGCTAGCCACTACCCATCTTTGCTTATCATGCTTGTGAATCAAGGCTATATCGAAGCAATACGCACAGTATGCACATATGCCAATTAGAGACTGACCAGTTGCAGTCCTAACACATTGATGGGAAGATTCAAACAAACAATACTAAGTGAATTTAAAAGCAATAGTGCTTTTAAGTAGTCATAGCGGATGAAGATGAAAATAAGTATTTTAAGTCTTAGCTGATAAGAGATGTACCCGGAGAAGACTATAAATAAATGTCATCAATTAGGGAAGATTTATTTCTCTTTCTAGGCAATATACTATTGATACAATTGCTTAGTTATCGACCGAACATAATTGATTGATAATGAGTGAGTTCCTGTAGTAATCTATTTGTAAACTTTATTGGGATTAGGGAGTTGAAATTTTGTTTGTTCTTTAAAGCCCTACATGCAAATAGATTGTCCGATGAATTTAAACAGGATGATATAAACAAGATTTCTAGATTCTATATTCAAATAAATATAAGTCGCTTTCGTGTTTTTTCATTTATGTAGATCAAGTTGATCATAACCACTCATTAACTAAGACAAGTAGTGGGGAAAGATGCTCTCAACAGTATAGTAAGTAGTAGTTTGTCTTTTCTATTCTTTCTGTTTTCTATTTATTAAAACTGGTTAAACTAATTTTAATTGGTTGGTAGAAGTTGTAACTTCTGAGATGGAGCGATTATCCTTGACTTCTTACTTTCGAAAATTATCTATTTTATCACCTAAAATATGTACCAGGTTGTTATCTGGTTGTCTGGAGAATTTTCTGAATGTATCGCTTCCAGGACATTTGGTCATTTTTCTGCTCGGGTAATAATTAAGTGATATATACTAGGATGCGATTTTCATAAAAGATTACATTTTAAGCTCAAACGCTTACTACATTAACTCGGAATGTTGGGCTATGCCACAGTGAATATGCACATTTTAGAAATCTTTGGATACAGCCAACCGTCAACAAAAACCATCACAGTTGTAACCCCTAGTATTATCCTTGAGACAACCATGTTCATTACTTCAAGAGTGCTAGAAAAGTCAAATAAATATAAAAGTGGCACAAAAATTGTTTCCCTTTAAAAGCGCTTTTAGTCATATTTAGATTATGTAAATAATATAACAATGAAGTATTATTTTTATGTCCTTATTCAGTTACTGAAAATGTAATAAGACAATAAATATTTGTATACCACTCACATTGAGCTTTTTATCATTCACAAGCCAAATGGTTTATGAACTCATTTTTAGCTATATTTTGTCATCCGATGGGCCACTAAGATAAATCTCAGAAAATTGCAAGAAGTTAATCATACTTAAAATGCCCGCACTGTGCAAAATTACAGATCAATGAAGATGCACTAAAAAACCCTATATTCCCGAATCCATTAGTTTAAAACACCACATTGGGAGATAGTTTTATGGTGAAGTAGTTTAATGAGGAAATCAATTAGCTTGCAAAACGAATTTAATAACCAGTAGATAAGGTGTTAACAGATATCAAATACGATCAATAAGTATGAAAAATTAATCAGATACACTAATGTTGGTTCTTCACATAAGTAGTTTTACACCGATTTAAGTAAAAGATCGGAGAAATTCAAAATAATGTAGAAGCCTCTGATAGAAAGTACACTAAACAGCTACATTGTTTTGATTTTAGTAGCTTTGCCAGTTCCTGTAAGGAAATACAAGCCTACAATGATAATCTTTCTATTATCTTGTAAATTACTAAACAGAGTGTGTCAATATTTTTTACTTTCCCAGTATTAAAATGATGGGACAAAATGGAGTTTTCTGTTCGTAACTCAGACTGTAGGATGTTTTGGTACATTTTAAAACAGCTCTTTACTATGATTTCTAGAAAAATTCACTGTACAGGAACGGTTGCATTTATAAAAAGGCATTGATATTTAATCAGATCCACTTTACGTTAAGGAAGAATATAACCATAGAAGGGAGCGGACAACAGGGTCCAAAATGACTTATCATTACGCTTATAACAATACTTTCTTCATCTGATTCAGTCTTCCGGGTTTCAAAATATGATACCTTGAAGGATGTCACAAGCTGAATTCTAAAAATAATCACCAGATATGTTGTATTGAAATCCGTCACTTGGTAGCTCTATGTATAGTGGTCGTTTTTCACATTATTAATTGTTCCTATATGTTTTCTTAATTATTCAATACATTACATACAAATGTTGAACTTGAATAGACTTTCACGAATATAGTTGTTTACTTTAAATATGCCCAACCGATAACGTGCATAGTTTTCAACAAGTTAAGAAAAGGTTCCATAGAATTCGATAAGTTTCCAAGTATTTGCTTTCAATCATTTATTTACATGAAAGCTTAAAAATCGATATATATATATAATGCTTGTGAATTAAGGCAATATCCAGGCAATACGCACAGTATGCCAATTCGAGACTGACCAGTTGCAGTCCGAAACATCAATGGGAACATTCAAACAAACAATACCATGTGAATTTAAACTTCACCCCATTGCACAAGCAAGTGGCTACCAGGACTCAGTAGCTGAGTGAATAACGCGATGGCGTTTGGAACGAAAGATACTGGGTTCGAGTCCCAGAGTGAACACCAAATCTGAGGTGCAGGCACATCCATCTGACGAGTCCCAAATAGGACGAGACGTGCGTCCTGTATTCCACTGCTAGCCACTATCCATCTTTGCCTACAATGCTTGTGAATTTAGGCTATATCGAGGCAATACGCACAGTATGCACATATGCCAATTAGAGACTGACCAGTTGCAGTTCTAAACATCAATGGGACGATTCAAACAAACAATACTGAGTATATATATATATATATAGTTTGTTGAAAAAAACGAACACCCCTTAATGCTTGTGACAAACAATCGGTTGGTGATATACAAGCAACAGACCTGATTCGATACAAAGTTACAAATTTTGATTTAAAACATCCGATTAAATATCTTCATTATCTATACATCCATACAATGATAAAGCCATTAAGATGTCAAAATATCAAATAGAAAAACAATCAATAAAACAGTAGAAACTACTTTACTTTTATTTTCAAGATTAATAATCCACTTCGTCATTATACTCATCATATTTCATAGTGATTAGTTAGGATATTAGAAATTCAGATATGTGATCACAAATAAATTCACTTATCAAGAATTATAATTCTCAATGATTATACATATAAGTTTCCAAGATTACAAGTGTTATGAATTAAAAAAAAGAACAAGGCCGTATGCCAATTCGTTATGATCTTATGTTCGGGTTTTTATCACGTGAATTATCCACCAATCGAAATAAAACTATTCCAATCTTAACATTGTGCTAAATCAATGACGTTCGACCAGTATGAGCAGTCTAGTGTCCTTATTGGTCCGTTGTCCGCCTAGTCCTTCCAATTGAGTCCAGAACACCAATTACAGCTTCTGCTATGCAAATCTATGCAAATCATTTATTTCAAGTATACTCGATTTATATATCTGACAGACAGACCTCATCACACCATAAAATAGAAAATAATGTTTGTACAAGATCAAGCCAAATGTGGTTGTGAACGTGAGATACAATGATCAATGAAGTGAATATAATTTAGGGACAGTAAATTGTGTAATAATAATTCATAGGTCAAAATGAAGCTTATAATAAGATGGATATAGATATACACAATCTAATTACTCAATAGTTATACAATAAGAATATACATAGAATAATCGTCCATTAATAGGTCCCGGAAGTTACCCGTACTTATGTCTTCGCTAGGATATAACAACAAGCTACTACAGTTAATAAATTCCATTAGATATATAAATTTATGAAAGGAGAATCTGTAGTTAATCGACTATAAATTAGACGGTCAAATATATGATAGTAATTATTTAGTCAAAATGAAACTTATAATTTATAATTAAATTAAAAAAGAAAATATTATGAAACAAATATGGTGAAATGGTTGCTCAACTTCGTGCATTGGTTGGAGTTAGACATTAACACCGTTGGATGCCAGCTTAATGGTCTAGAGGTTAAGTGCTCGCGCGCGAGACTGGTAGGTCCTGGGTTGGAATCTCGCGAGGCCGGATCGTGGATGCTCACTGCTGAGGAGTCCCATAATAGGACGAAACAGCCGTGCAGAGCTTCCAGGTTTTTCACAGTGTTCTAGCTTCAATTGATTCATGAATTCAGCTACATATAAAAAAACAAATATTAGTTGAATATTTATTAACGATGTACAAACAAATTTATTAAAGAATAATGATGGAAGTTTGGTAATAATTGGTTCTTACCTCTTCCTAGTAATAATAATAATTAGATTTGCTAAATGGTAGAAAACTTTAAACTACATTCGTTCAAACTGTTTTAAACTAACTCCAAAGTGTAGGAAATAAAATCTGGTGGATGACATTAGAGGAGGCTATACAATTCATCAATAATTCTAGAAGTTTTCAGCTTACATTTTTAATACATAACAATGAAATTTTAAGCTTTTAATTAATGGTACCCCTGAAAACTTTGATTTGATTTCTTAATCTTAGTAAGCTTAATGAAGACCTTTGCTTTTTTTAAAACAAAACATTTTTTTGCCATTCAAATACCATGCAATTAGAAATCGAGCTAGAAACAGTTAGGCTGTCATTATAATGTACGACGATTGATAGATGGAAGGTAATGTAAAATGAATGGGGAATATATCAACGTTTTATTGTTTTAATAGGTACCGTGTCTTTGGTGAGAATAGTTTGTCTTTTGGAAAGTTAACTTTATTCACTTAATCATCATTATCGTAGTTTAATGATTACCTTCAGCATTCTGATCATCACTGTTCTGTATCAGTTATTTCTTGATTAAATTAAACGATATCATCATATTCGAAAAGTAAATTATTCTAGCCTTACAGAAAAGAATTCTGATTATGTCTTAGACGTAACCAATAAAATGACAAAAATTAAGTTATGATGGGTTTTATTTGAAGTGTTTTCCTTAGATATAAATCAAATACAATTTGTCGTTTCGTTTCTGTGAAATTTATTTAAGGAAGTGAAATCTATAGATGACTTAATAGTCTATGATCCAATTAATATTCATACAGGTTTTCCTGGATATTAAATGACACTTTGATGCATGATTTAGGTTGATTCACATCAAAATATATTACCGACTCACCTGACTTCGCTACAGGTTCTTAAAGTTCTGGTAACAAATTGCAAACAGTAGAGTTCACCCACACACAGTACAACTCTTTCATCAAAATACTTACAAACAATAAGTAGTTTATTCTGACCAATTATTTATTTATAAACTTTATATGACGCACTACATCATAAATATGTCACTAAAATTTATATAATTTAATCTGTAGGCAAATATGAATTATTCCTTATGATCACACATTATTACCTTCGTTTGAATTAGTGATTTAGCTAGCTACCTGATAAATTTGTGACGAGTAAACTTGATCCTGAACAATGGACACAATAACTTTATCGACTTCTTTTTCCCTACATATAATTTAATCCATCCAATTACCTGGAATTATATTTTTGTACCACCTTTATATGTGTAAGTCTACACGTTTTAATGTTCTGAAGTTGCCTTCCTTGTTACTAGTTTAGTCTTACGTACCCAACTAAGTTACTGAATATATGGAGTACGGTAAATTTCAAGTTATTTGTAAACACTAATAGAAAGTATTTAGTTAATCTATGAAAAAACTAATTATTCGTTATTTTAGGTTTAGGAGCTGCTCTTCTTATACAAAAATGGTACCGGCGTTATCAAGCACGTTTGGAAGTCAAAAGAAGATGCGCTTGGATGATTTATCAGACATTAGAGTATGCGGGTGAACAAAATCATGCAAAGGTAAACTGTGTTATTATAGTTAATATGAATTTACCAAATCGAAAGTAATGATGAAAAACTTTTTCTGAAAAAAACTTCTCACTCTAAGGTTTGTTTCTTTAAAGGTTACTTCTCCTCAACTAAGTTTTGTAAAAAAAATACGATAATAAATTGCGTAAGTTATTTCTGAACGATGTTCTGTGTTTATAGTTGAATCCCACATGCTACAATCATTGTTAGTTCACTTGTCCTCTTTCTCTCGTTACATAAATAAGTGAGGAAAGATGATGAAAATTGACTGCAATATGATATATATATATATCTTATGTTTCGTTGGATGACCTCAAAGAAATGAAACTGATATACGGTTTCATACAAAATTATTACTTATTGTTCTTGTTGTTCGTAGTAGGTTATTTTAATTATTCTTAAATTGGTCCCCTAAAATCAAATTGATGGATTTAATTATGTCTAAATTACATTGTTTTGACATAGGGAGAGAATTATGCCTTGTTTCCTAAATATACTCGTTAGTGTTCAGTGATTGAAGACATAGGGTGACGTGGCTCAGAATCGTTAAAAATTGATTAGGTGCATTCACTCTTTATCTTACCTTCGATTCTGAGTTTCATAGTCATATCATAATATATCTTTTTGCCAATTCATTCTTTTCAAATATTATTGTTTATATCTGATCTCTTTTAATACTTTTAATACCACCAATAATTCTACTATTGTGGAATTTATTTTGTTCATCTCATCTCGCTATACTGATACAGTTTGGCAGCTTGAATTGATGCACTTGGATGTTAGGTTCTGTGCTGCACATGACTGTTTGGAACTCAAATATACCATTTATTTATTTTAAGTAACATGTGTGTAGCAAAATCAATCTTTGTTTAGAATGTATAGTCCTAGTAATCTGCTTATGAAAATCTAATCCCCCGATTATTAATCTCGATATTCAATTATACAATGTAAAATAGATCCATCTTTCATGTATATCATTAAATGAAATAAACTACTCTTGGTAACTTATAGTTTACGGTTAAGGACTTGCTGTTAGATAAAAAAACTCTAGTGAACGGTTGCTCAACTTCGTGGATTGGTTGAAGTTAGACATCAACACCATCGGATGCCGGTTCAGTGGTTTAGTGGCTAAGCGCTCGGGCGCGAGTCTAGTAGGTCCTGCGTTGGAATTTCGCGAGGCGGTGTCGTGGATGCACACTGCTGAGGAGTCCCACAATAGAACGAAACGGCCGTCCAGTTCTTCCAGGTTTTTCATGGTGGTTTAGCTTCAATTGACTCGTGATTTCAACTATGAAATTACATTAATTTGTTAGTTTTAATTAGTTTTACTAATAAACTCTCAATCTATTTGTTATTAAATTTTTCCCAATTTTCATGATTACGCTGAATCACAATAACAAATGAAAAGCTATACAATCTATTTCATGATCTTATATCTTACGCATCCAATGGAGAAACAATAAACACCGATAATAATTCTGCCAGTCCAAATAATCCAGGTAAGATAAAATTGCTTTGATAGCTGATAATGATCTTTCTGAAAGGTCATTGAAACATGATTTCTTCCTTTTTTTCTAATTTATATATTATTCAAATCATTTGTTATGAAACCAATGACTAAGAAATATTGAGGAAAATCTAAGACACGAATACAAACTTTAAAGAAGAATTTTTCATGGAGATTTAGTATTTTCATAGTTGAAAGCGTGAGTCAATTGAAGCTGGGTTCGAATCTCGCGAGGCGTGGTCGTGGATTCGCACTGCTGAGTAGTCCCACAATAAGACGAAAAGGCGGTCCAGTGTTTCCATGTTTTCCTTGGTAGTCTAGCTTCAATTGACTCACGCTTTCAACTATGACAAACTTTAAAATTATTTTACTTTATCTACATGAACTCATTGAAACTGAGTCGATTTATGTAGACAGATCACTGATGATAATTGCTTATCTTCTGATTTTGTAGTATTATGAGTAATATATATATATGTTTCCAATTATTGATCTGCACTTATACATAAGGTTTACAAGAAACTTTGCTAATCAGTTTTGGTACGTTTATTAAACGGAGTTGAAGCTGATGACAAACAGGGTGACGATTAAGAGCATTAATAATAATTAGTAAATAACCACGTCTGTTGTGAGATAGGAACTCACTGAAGACAATTGGTGAACGGTTGCTCAACTTCGTGTATTGGTTGAAGTTAGACATTAACACCATCGGATGCCGGTTCAGTGATCTATCGATTATGTGCAGTGGCGCGAGACTGGTAGGTCCTCGGTTCGAATCTCATGAGACGGGATCATGAATGCGCACTGTTGAGGAGTCCCATAATAGGACGAAACGGCCGTCTAGTGCTTCTAGGTTTTCCATGGTGGTCTAGCTTCAATCGACTCATGCTTTCAACTATGAAAATAAATCATTGTTAAATTATATTCAGATTACATGATAGAGATACGTTGTAAAAATCTTGTTCACAAATGAAGCATCAGTATAAATTATGTAAGAATCTATAAATAGAAAGTATGTTACAAATAAATAAATCACAGGTCATATGTTTATCTTATTGGTCAAATTAGTATAACCATTGTTGATGATTAACTTAATAAAAAGACTGTACAAACGTTTGAAAATAAAGTGTTTCTGAGACTATCCTTTGCTAAAAAAGGTGACACTCGTACACTTGATGATAAATGTATCTAATTATACACCAAATACATCTAAATCTACAAAAGCAGTTTGATTGGTCATAGGATATTATGAAAGGGAAATGAATAAGTCTATATGCTGTAAATAAACAATTGTTATTACTCGTATTACGTAATCTAGTATTATAACCTAAGTTATTCATGTTCACATTGCCTCACGGAATTAGTACTTTAACAAAACATTTTCATATATATATATATATACGATTGTACAGCTTGATAATAAATTCCTTGAAAAGAGTTCCCTTCGCTGAACTTCGTTTGACAGTGTGTATATTTTGATAGTTGAAAGCGTGAGTCAATTGAAGCTAGACCACCAAGGAAAACCTGGAAGCACTGGACGGCCGTCTCGTCCTATTACGAGATTCCTCAGCAGTGCGCATCCACGATCCCGCACTCGCGAGATTCGAACCCAGGACCTACCACTCTCGAGCCGGAGCCCTTAACCGATAGACCACTGAGCCGGCATCCGATGGTGTTAATGTCTAACTTCAACCAATCCACGAAGTTTTGAGCAACCGTTCACCAATTATCTTCAGTGAGTTCCTATCTCACGACAGACGTGGTTCGAACTCCACTGGTCACTACTTCTCACTAGAACTCCTGGATGTACTTCTCGAAGTCAGTCACTAGTGAGCATATATTATATTAATTATCAGAAGAGGTTTTGTGGAGATTTAGTATTTTTATAGTTGTATATATTGACAAAACCAAGTCTTTTTGTTAGATTTATACATAAAATACTTGCAAACAGTAAATATGTTAAAACTTTATATGACCTATTCGACAACAACAACAACAACACAAAACTGATTGTCACAAATCTATCACTTTTAATTCTATTGAAATATATAAAAATTTTCCTTTTATTATCTTAGATGTAAGGTTTTTAACGATTCCAGAAACTGGTAAGCATTGCTTATGTAACCAACCTGTTGTCAAAACATTGCAATCATACATATAGCTTATGTAATTCATTTAACTTCCAATTCTTATTGTTTATTAGCTAACTATTATTGCTTTGTATCAGTCATTAGATTTCTTTATATCTAAACAATAAATTAATTGGGTGCTTTCGTTTTGACGGTTATGAGTGTGATAGCAATTTGTCTTTATTGTATGAATGTAGTTGTGTTATTATTATTATTTGAAAATCTTATTTTTATGGTACTATTTGTCAATCATCAGTATAAATAATGGTGCTACACAAGATTAATATGAGTATCCCTTTGGAACTAGGTATATGTTCAAAGTTTCGGTCTGTAAATGGAATACATATACTTGTTATATTTTTCTTGACAATATAACAACCACGAATAATATTAACAACAGTGGAACATATATATATATATATATATATATATATATATATATATATACTACTACTACTACTACTACTACTAAAGTAGTCGTGTTTCATTGCCTGTTTAACAATTTTGATGGATATCAGAAGGGTTTTTGTGGATATTATAGTAATTTTAATAGTTAAGATCATGAATCAACTGAAGCTAAACCACCATGGAAAACCTGCAAGCACTGGACGGCCGTTTCGTTCTATTGTGGGACTCCTCAGCAGTGCGCATTCATGATCCCGCCTCGCGAGATTCCAACCCAGGTCCTATAAGTCTCGCGCGCGAGCACTTAACCTCTAGACCACTGAGCCGGTATCCGATGGTGTTAATGCCTAACTTCAACTGATCCACGAAATTAAGCGACACATCCACTATTGTCTTCAATGAGTTACTAACTAACAACAGACCTAGTCGAACTCCACTAGTCACTGCTTCTCAATAGAACTCCAGGAAATACCTCTTTAAGCCAGTCACTAGTGAGCATATGTTGATCAATATCAGAAAGGTTTTTGTGGATAGTATATTTTGATGGGGTTGAGTTGTTTGAGTTGAGAGGTATAATCATATAGCTGTCTTTGTCTTTCTGGTCAACAGCTTCGTCATCAACTTCAGGTACAAATAAGCTTTTGGAATTTCTTTTATGCATAACTAAAAACGTGTCCTGTCGATCTTGAATTCAATTATAACGATATATTTTGGTGGGAATTTTCTGTTGTACTAAACATACAATATTGAATTAAGCTATTAATAATAACAATAAATGATAACTACTATTATACAACTTGATACATAAATCTTCAGATTTCAATGATGCATTTTTTCAACATATAGAGATATGAAGTGAAAAACTCTCGTAAACCATAGAGTGCTTGAGAGTGGCGACGCTATGACGTGAATTGGATTCTACATAACAGTTTTTGTGTCATCCCTCCAAGTTCCATCACTTGAATTTGTTTCAACTAATTAAAAAAGTTCACTAAAAATGTTCTTACTCTACATATCCAGCTTACCACTTAAAATAACTTCAGAAAGTAGCTGTTTAAGGTCGTAATAATTAGATAAATTATTAAAAATATACCTAAGCTAGATCTATGTACATGAGGTCGGATAACCAGGTTCACGACATATTCGTTATTACAAAGGAATTACAATCAAATAATTATTGATAATTCAATGTTTGCGGTTCAAGTAGACATTTTTAGTGGTATTGTATATATTGAGCTAGATGGTTTAAAGCTCCTCAAATACCTAATATACCTCAGAGAACATAACACTACCATAGTTCAGTATCATATAGGATTATATTTTGATTTATTTCTCAATTGATGAAATTACACTTTATTTATAATTTTTATTGGTGTTAGACATTGATGAACCGTTAGATTTAAATATTTGGAATGGTGATTGGTTACCGCCAATACCGTCGAATTATCAAGGCATAAAGTTGCACTTTCCTATAGACATGAATCAAGTTGCCATGATGATGGAATCATTTGTCAATGGAAGTGTAAGTATTGTGTTTTTAATATCAAATATAAAACTGGTAATTATTTATAATACTTAATCAGCTCTGATAGGTATCAATGCCAAGGTTGGACTTTACAGTTTCAAATAAATTGAGCATTGAGTAGAAAGTTAGCAATAAATATATTTCTTGTTATGTCCTAATAGGTAGAAAAATTGCATTTCTGATGTTTCGTGACTTAATACAGTCCACTTCTTCAGAGTGAATAAATAATCGAAATAAATTAACACAAGTTTAAATGGTATAAACTTACGTTAATTTATTTCGGCTATATACTTACTTCGAAGAAGTGGTTTACGTTAAGTCAAGGAGAATCACTAAAAGGATTTTCCTACTCATGGGATATAACAAAAAACATATTCCTTATTATTCAGCTCTGAGAAAAAGTACACTGTTATTGCCATATATATATATATATATATATATATATATATATATATATATATATATATATATAGTGGAATTCATTAAGCCATTATGACAGCTATTTGAGGATAATTCAAGTATCTATTTTTGTATACAAAGGGCAGATTCAAACGGTATTTTCTATTTCTGTAAGTTCTTATTATGTAAAATGGGATTTTGTAGAGTTACCAGTTACATAACTAGGATCCATTTTTCATTGCCCTAATATCAGACTAATTGCAGTCATAATATGTCTTTAGTTTTCTTCAATCTTCAGTGCACATTTAATAATACGATTTGATATTGAATTTCAAATGCTGTTTGTTTGTTGTAAGTGATGGACAAAAGCCGTTATTTTGAAAGAATCATTCAGTTTTCGACCCGCATAACTAATACACCAAGCCTTAGATAAAAAATGACTGAAAGTCCATTTGTGATCTACTTGTATGAGAAGTAATAAGATTGGATAATCAAAGACATATATGGCTGATTACAAAATCTCAACCAATAAACATATTGTATTGTAAAATACATTTTTCTACTGAAAATATGTAAGAATTACAGAATGAAACTTATTGGGACAACAGCTACTAAATTCCAAAATAAAAAATATGGTAGATTGGTTATACATACTTGTGAAATGGTTCAACACTGTTTATGAAAACGAAAACTCACGTTTATTATGAGCCATCTGTTATATCGCGTGCATGCTTGCCCTGTTTAATATATGACGTGATGATCTCCGCCAATTGGAGAGCAGTGAATTATCGATCAGAGCAATGATACATAAAATCGTATGAGCAGTCTTGATTACTTATCAGTTCTACTTTCTGCCTAGCCCAGCCAGTTAAGTTCAGAACACCAATAACAGCCTCTGCAATATAAATCATTATTCTCAAATATACTGGGTTTATATACCAAACAAACTGACCACAACGTACCATTAAATAGAAAATAACATGTGTACAAGATTTGGCCAAATGTGGCTGTGAATAGGGGGAACAGTAATTAATGGACTAGGGATAACTCAAGAATAGTAAATCGTATAATAATAGTCTATAAGTCAAAATAAAGCTGATAATAAGAGGGACACGAATATGAATAGTTTAGTTACCTAACAATTATACAATAGGAAATATACATATCATATTGGTCCATAAACAGTTCTCAAAGTTACCATTCCACGGGATATAACACTTTTAGAAAATAACCAGATTAACATCCAAAGTATGAACAATAAATCTCAAGAGAATTTAAGTTACTTTTAATTGTGGATTATGCACTCCGAGTGTAAGTCTTACATCATACAGAATCAAGTCAGTAAATATTAGAGCAAGTATTTTGGATACTTCTTCCACAGAAGATCATTCAGAACTCTGTGGTAACATCTCAGATTGTGAAGCTGAGAAACCCAGTTTCGAATCAATCAGTGGGTAATATTTCTCTCAATGTTTCAAGTACACTTAGATGATAAATGCCAACTAACATGAAACCGAGGTCAAAGGTTTCCCACCGACTACGTTCAATTACCTACGGTATTTACAATATCTCAAAACTATCCACTAATGATCACATAACTAATATAAAAAGAGATATTTATGAAGACTAGTTCAACTGGAACTGACAAAAATGAATCTGACAATTGATCTTTATAGGCATTTCAAATTTACTCCTAAGTTTTCATATGATTTAATCACTAAAAAAAGTTCACCATATTGAACACTGACTGGTAGGTCCTGGGTTCGAATCTCGCGAGGCGAGGTCGTGGATGCGCACTGCTGAGGAGTCCCACTATGGGACAAAACGGTCGTCCAGTGTTTCCAGGTTTTCCTTGGTGGTCTAACTCCAATTGACTAATGCTTTCAATCATAAAAAACATTTTTTGTATATTCAGAGAAAAAAAAACCCAGAAAACTTCTCATTTTCAATTTCAAAACTTCGTTTTCACAATTTACACCTATTTCCTATTTTAATTTCTATTATATTCATAATAGATAAAAGACATTCTTTATAAGTTTAACTATTCATTCACTTATTTATTCAATGAAATTCAAATAATAAACGTTCATTATTTTACTCTAACTAGGCGTGATCCTAATTAAGATATGATCTGAACTGTTACTGTCCATTTTTTTTCGAAAAAAGTTTTTTTTATTTATTCATCATTATTAAATTATAAGAAAAAAAGGTAAGTTTGCGTGATCATTGAATCCAGGTAAAATTGATCTATTCTACTATAAATAAATAAATAAATACCCTATAGGAAATATATATAAATCAATTTATTAGCTGAAATTTTGTGTTTGAATTATATATGAATACAAAAAAAATGTTTATTTTGAATGGTTTTATAGAAACAAATATGCCCTGGTACGGCCGAGAGTGGGGAGGGCCCGCCCTTTCACTCGAAATGCTCTCACACGGCCTCCGATATATAGCCTCTGCCAGGGATGTCCTACTCACTGCCTTCTAGCGGCGAGGTTGTTCATGATATTGAGAGGACGAAAAGCGAATGTCTGGCACCTTAACCTGTTTGGTGGACACGGAAAGTCTATCTAGCGGGGTTGGAAAACCCTGATTCCAAACCACTGGTCCACATAGTCTCCAGTATCCTAGGTAAACAAAAGGCGTATGAACCAATCATTGGTCAACGGCTACCATGGGACTGCATCTCCTCATGATGCTCCACTGCCTTGTGAATCAAACCTTTAGGTCAAAGGCTCGGGGTGTGGCCCTCTAAGAAAACCACCTGCTTTGGTTTGGGCACCTGGGCAGTATCACAGCCCTCGCACAAATAAATGATATGACGCTTTATGTGGCGCATATGTATCTGGTGCCCCCTTGTACCAATATTTATGTGTTTAAATTAATAAAATAAATGTTATAAGTATATTTATTAAAAAATTAACTATTTACTTACTTACTTACTTACGCCTGTTACCCCTCATGGAAGAGCATCGGCCGCACATCAGCATTCTCCATACAACCCTGTCCTTGGCAATCCTTTCCAGTCGTTATTCATCCTTTTCATATCTGCTTCTATTTCCCAGCGTAATGTGTTCTTTGGCCTTCCTCTTTTCCGCTTCCCTTCCGGATTCCAAGTTAGGGATTGCCTCTTGATGCAGTTTGGTGATTTCCTCAATTTATGTCCTATCCACTTCCAACGTCTTTTCCTAATTTCCTCTTCAGCATCATAATTGTTTACATCAACATATAGATTATGAGTGTATTGATCATTCTATTATTTGAAGTCATCTGTCTAATTTCGTCCATGTATATCTACTAATTAGAAAAGAAATGACAGAAGTAACAACTGGTTTTCATAGATTATATCATGGATTGATCTTAATTAAATAACTATCAAAAACTCGAAAGCACTGTATAGTTATTTTTTTAGTTTGGGACTTCTGAGAAATGCCCATTTGCAACCACAAAAGGAGCCGAACCGAGTACCTTCAATTTCTCACGTTAATAATAAACTTCTGAACCATTGACCCGGCATCCTGCAGTGAGATTGAAATTTCCGGGTTCAGTTTATTCAGAGGTCGAGAAGAGATACAGCTGTAGAGTTTCTTACTGGGATGAAACAACTATCCAGTGCTTCTTGGTTTTCAATCTTTGTCTAACTAAGGACAACACATAATGTAATGTAATAAAATTCACCGATTTCCACAAACCTCCAACGTCAACATTAATCAACTCTCAAAGTGAATAACAATTCAAATGAAAAAGATTCTTGTATACGGAAAGTGAAAAACAACATAACGTGATAAAGAATTATTCATTACTTTATAACAAATCGTCAATTAAAAGCATAAGTCAATCATGACGTTAATTGATTTTCAATATTTCATAGGAACATAGGAACAAATAACTAGTTAATTAACAATCCGTCAGTTGAAATATTCAATTATCATGTCGGAATATCTAACACAATAGTCAGATGTTATGAATTAAACACTAATAATTATGCTTGAAAATTTTCAGCTTACAAGTAATCTTAATGATTATATATGAATTAGTCGTTTCTCATTTTATTATTACTGTGAAAGTATTTAAGATGATTTTGAGATGATGGAGAAGATTTATAACTCAAGTAGATGATTTTGATGGAGTTTTGTTCTCTGAGCTAGATGGTTTGGTCGTGAGGCTTTTATCGTCCTGCTGAACGACATCATCAGCACAAACACTTCACTTCTACCCGAAGTTTGTGCTGATGATGTCGTTCAGAAGGACGATGAAAGCTCCACAACGAAACCATCTAGCTCAGAAAACAAAACTCCATCAAAATTGAACATGATCACAATAAAATAAAAATATTTTTGTTCACCTCCGTTTTCTTTTCTCCTGGCTTCTTTCTTCAACATTTCAACTACAAACTATATTATTGAAGTACTGACAACTATGAAAAATTTCTTCTTTTTGTATGACATTTCTCAGAGCAATTCATCTTACTCGACGAATATATTGAAAAAAATTAATTTATCAGTTTATATTTCGAATTTGTGGTTAGTGTTATACTACTGAAATTAAAAGCAATAACTATAAAACTAGATATAATTAGGTAGATCAGTATTAAATGTTATAACATAATATATGTTATATCATATAGTCATAATATTGACTCGAGTCCTGGTACATAACTTTTTATGATGCTAACCTGCTGTATTAAAGTTTACTGATAAAAATCTGAAAATAGATTTCAATGGTGATCTAACGGCAATCGGTTCATGATCTCAATTAAAACACAACACTCTCTACAACCTTATACAAAGAAATAAATTTATCATAACTAAACACGATAAAATAGAAATGTACATTAAGAAAAGAAAAGACTCAAAACAGCGAAATATTTTGAAATCTTATTAAGAACTAAGGTGCTTACATTGATTGATTACTGAGTAGTGGTTAATATCATGTTTGTTTAGTCCTTAGTTGCAATATGTCTCTTAGTCTAAGTGACTCAACATCGCGCGCACTATGTTTTGACGTTGATTGATAAGGGACAGGAACGCTTGAACCTAGGTTTTGTGTTAGTTGTCACTTATCATCAAGATATATTTATAATCTTGAGTAATCTGGTGAATGTAAACACGCGCCACTAATTCTCCCAGTCTCAGGTATTACTACCTACCCATTCAAGTTTATTTAGGTGTTTGCATACCAGTCGAATTCACAAATTATTAACCAGGTTTTCTAACATGTGGAAAATAATTTCATAAATATCATGGTTAAGACTTAATCTATCCACTTTATTTGTATCATCAGTTGTTGACTTTACAGTCTATGGTCCTATTTTTGGAGTGATAACGAATAAATTAAACAACAGCATATTAGAATCACAGTTATTTGAAAGAAAATAATTTATTAAATACACATGTTTATAACTTCAATAGTTGAGATCATGAATCAATTGAAGCTAGACCACTATGGAAAACCTTGAAGCACTGGAGGGCCGTTTGGTCCTATTGTCCGACTCCTCAGCAGTGGGCATTCACGATCCCGCCTCGCGAGATTTTGACCCAGGACCTATCAGCCTCGTGCGCGAGCACTTAGCCTCTAGACCACTGAGAAGGCCGTCGTCCAACGGTGTTAATGTCTAACTTCAACCGATCCACGAAGTTGAGCGACACATCTACCATTGTCTTCAGTGAGTTACTATCTCACAACAGACCCGGTTGAAAAGGTTTAGTTTTTAATCAATCATTCTTGATTTTATAAGAATAAGCTGGTATCTAAATACAACACATCGGTTTAACCATTTAGGATAAAAAGTTTAGTGATCAAAGATTAGCAAACTTTTTATTGTCTCTTTTAATTAATATTTGCTTTGTTTGTTTATTACATTCACACCCAAATTAGTGATTTTATTTAAGACTAAGCATTATGGTATGATTAGTATTTGCCTTGACCTAAAAAGTTTCAAAAGGTTCACATCTTAAGATGAATTTATTCTAGTTTAATGTAGGCAAGTTCATAATTGAAGTATGCATCCAACTCTTTGACAATAAAGTTCATAACTCAGTAATATCAACCATCTTACAATTTAAGGATAGACTTTAATGAAGATCAATATCAGCGAATGAACATCTTGGAAACCAAGGAGTACTGAACAAATTTTATATTCTAGTGAAAGATTTCTCAACAGTTCACGCAAACGATCCCAAACAAAACAAAATTCAGGATATTCGTATTTCATGCGGTCCATAATGCTTAAACTACTGAATTATTATCTAGGATTGAATTACGATTTTATTGAACCTAGTGGTCACTACATTGTCTCAGAAATTCAAGAATTGATTTTATATGTTATAGTTAGCAAATACAGATTTATTATTAATCATCTAGTTTGTGGAGATTTGTTTAATGTGTGTATAATTTTTATCCCGGAACTATTCTTGACTAGATAGCCCTATAAAAGTCATAATTAAAACTTCTATGAATACTTTCTGATTCACTGATTATATAATACTTGTAAGATCCAAAATAAGCTTGGCTGAAGAATAACGGTCTCGTAAGAGAAGATACTCGTGCACTCCAATCGAACAAGTTGCAAATGTATGCATGGGGGTATTTTCACACAAGAAACCTTCAAAATGGATCTTACAATACTGAACACTAAAATCATTATGAACAGAAATTTATGCAACAATTAGTTAATAATCACGTATTCGTAATGATCTAATACTATGTTGAACTTCCTAAAGCTTTTAACAGTAAACTATCACCTGTGAAATTAATCTATGGTAGACAATCATGAGATGGTGGATATGTATCTATAATATGTTTCTATAGTTTAATCAGATTCCAATTTCAGGATTATTTTTCCTTTATCCATATCATCATAAGCTAATTTATTATCATTTAGCAAAATAATCATCAGTTTTTATGATTTCCAATTGTTGTTATCATTCAAGATCATATTTCTGAAATATTTCAACCGTATATACATGATGACATCATATTAAATAGCCTAGATCGATTTACTTCTAGTTAGCAACAAAAATAAAAACAGTGGTATCCCACCCTTGATATTGATCTGTTACCTGAAACTTGACAAAGTTGGTTTCCTTTCAATAGATATTGTTGTGAATAAAAATATTGACATTTTCAAAGTTTAGAATCAAAGGTTATAAGTGATTATGCGTAAAACGTTTTCATTATGACGCTTTACAGGGTGCTTTTTAAATCCTCGATAAATGCTGGGAAAGTAGTATAATTCAAAATCCACAGGTATATAGGACTAAAACTTTCTACAGTTCTTTATTATTATTTGTAGAGTAGTTTAAACGTTTACGATTGTCCATCTGTTTGAGGTTAATTTTCTTTAGATAGTTGAAGAAACAAGATAAATTTAATAGATATTTTGTGCAATGGTTCCAGCGCATTAGTGATCTTGGGGTGAACGAGAACACATATGCAGGATGACCAAATGTATTTGAATACGAAATGACAGAGTTATTTGGTAAAACATCAATACCATACGCTCTATACTTCATTTGCAGAATTTCCATTAATTGTCTCAGACTTTGTTGTTCCTTTATGTTCATACCCATCACTCTCTGTTTCCGTTCTCTTCTATTCAATCTTTTCAACCTTCTGCTGCCATGCATTTCAATTTCGATTGATGTTACATACTATTTGTATCTGTCGACATAAGTGGCACACTCCACAATCTCAAACAAGAATCAACTCAATAATTTCAGGTCTTTTAGTGGGCATAAAACTTTTTCAATTGTTAACGTCTGAATCTAGTGCATCACATTCTTCAACTTCGGTTAGTTCAAAATAAAGCGGGATGATTGAATACCATCTATTAGTCAGTGTATATTGTAGCAAGCCCCTATATGAATCCATTCATTTTTGAATGTGTATTATTGAGCTTATTAATCTTATTATACTTACTTTTCTTGATATAATTATTAACTCTTGTCAATGTACATTTTCTAGATAGATCTGTGTACTGATCAATATGTATTTCACTTATTTATTTTATTCACCGTCTATTTGAATTATATTTAAACCCAATCAATAATATACAAACTGATTTTGGTTAAGATGTCAAATTTATAATCCACCATTAATTCACTCGCATGACGTGCCTGATGATGGGGATACGTGACTTATGATATTCCCGGAACACTTTGTATACGACCTCGTATTTTACGTTTCTGCCGTATCAGCTACACAATAGTCAAATCTAAGTATGACAAACGAAATAAATCCGGAAACAAAAACTACTAGAGTCACATAGATATGACAATGTCTACCAACATCACGTAACTTTCTACTTCGATACTAAAAATCTACCTTCACTCCCTTATGAACATAATTATTTTTCTGATGATTTTTTTCAGCGAATTCATGCAAGATATGTGTTTCAAATTTTATGTGAATCCAGACAATGTATCATGTCACGTCCAAATATTCAAATGGCATCGACATCAATATCTCGACAAATTACAGTCGTTGGTGATCTACATGGACAATTTAGTGATCTACAAATTATTTTATATAAAGTTAGTACGATGTAAATAATCTCACTGTAACTAATGCTTTAAGCATATAAATCTATCCTAGTCAATTTTTCCATGAATGGTATCAGTGAAAAGATTAAATAATCATAATTGAAGCAGTCATCATAGTCAGTTATGATTCTGTAGACTACTTGGACTATATTCAATAGAATAGTAGAATCGAATATCATAGAAAATTTATGATCTTTTGAAAGATAGGAAGGAAAATTACCATCCTGTTTAAGTGTACAACTTAACTATCTATAGAATGATGGCGAAAACCTGCAGCTCATTTGAATGCATTTGATGTTGTACGCTCTGACCTAGGTGGTTTGATTGTCGATTTTTCATATTTTTCTGGACAATATCATCAACATCTACTTCATTTAAAATAGAACTTTTTAGTTATTTAACATAGGTTATATCAGTTTGTTTTGATCTACCTGATATAGCATTCAAAAAGCACTATTTTTTACTTCAATTTGATTACCCCCGGAAACAACGTTCAACGATTTATGGATATCCTAGTTGTTTTTCTCATGCGACTCAGTTCTCGTAATTATTGAACTAGATATGTTTTCATAATGATAAACAATGACAAATCACATTCATACCACTATCAAAATTGATTTTTATACAGTCAACGTTCTTTGATATGTTGACTTATGAAGTATTGATTACATATACAAATTTTCTATAGAAACATGGTTCATTCTCTGTCTGATATACAGGTATGTTTACTTTATATCCATGTTGTTTTAGAACGGGATGCCAGATGTAACGAATCCTTATGTATTTAATGGGGATTTTGTTGATAGAGGTAGAAAATCTGTAGAAACATTATTAACTATCTTATGTCTAATGTTGATTCGACCAACTTCAGTATTTATAAATAGAGGCAACCATGAAGATCTTTATGTAAACTGTCAGTAAGTCATGATTGTTTAGTTATTTAATTGTAATTATCAGTGATTAATTAGTTAAATGTATTATACGAAGATTACTTGAATCATAAGCTAAACAACCATTGTTAAACAAAGGTATTAGGTAACTTTTAAGTGTAATACTCAAATGTGTATACCCACAACTTCTCCAGGGATTAAAACTAGGACTCTCGAGTCTCTCAGTGAGCTTGTTATCCTTTGATCACTTGGTCAGCATAAAAAATCTCACATTTCTAACCTCATTCACTTCACAATAGTCCCATTGCTCCATAGTACGGAGCTCCTGGATCAGGTCTCTATTGGACTTGTGAATGTGTTATGCTGCGTGACCTCATAATAAAACGAAACGACCTCTATCTCTTTAAGGTCTGTCTGCGATACAAACTCTACCAAGGTTAACCAATTTCTACAAACCTCCTATCATAATAGTGGTATGACTGTTTAGGACTCATATCTCCCCCTTATCATTTAACATGGACAAAAATCTTTAAGTCATGAAATTACAAGATAACCTGAATTATTGATAGAAATAAAAATTTGTTTCAATTATTCAGTCGACTTGTGGCTAAGCAAATGTTCGTTCAATATTTTCTCCCTAAATCCTTCACCAGCCATCCATTCCGTAACCTTAGTTCAATTTTTGTCAGTTATTAATATTGGTCTTCAATAATAGCAGTACATCCATCATAGCACTTACTAGTTGAGCTAGATCACTTGGTTAACGGACACAATAATCGTTACCAGTTTTCGAGAACTATGGATAATAATTATTAATATTTGTTGCGTTTTGTTCTGTCCGAGTTTCATCAGTTGTGTGTGTCGGTATCTTAGTGCTAATGTCTACATAAAGACTCACACCCAGAATATTTCGCTCCAAACGATAACCCATTATCTACTGAGTTTCTGAGTCTCGATTCTGATTTTTGTGGTACGTCTGGCTGATGAGTTCCAAATAAGACGAGACATCCATTTTGAATTCTATTGCTATGAACAATCAAATATTCATTTGCTTCTAATCGTTTACTAATTCTCTTCAGTTACTTTACTGATTTGGAAATCAGAAGGGGTTTTGTGGAGATTTCAGTATTTTTCATAGTTGAAATCATGAGTCAATTGAAGCTAGACCACCATGGAAAACCTGGAAGCACTGGACGGCCGTTTCGCCCTATTATGGGACTCCTCAGTAGTGCGCATCCACGATTGACTTCCAAGTTTCCCATAGTAGTTTAGCTTCAATTGACTCATGATTTCAACTATGAAAAAAAGATTTGGAAATCATCGAAACTTCTATCCGACGTTTTTTTTAGATGAAAGATATTTGTATCATCAAATGTACGCCACACTTATATCAGAATTTTAGTTTCAATGAATAATGAGTTGATCTTGTAATTGTTAACTAGGAAAGTGTGAAATTTCTCTTTACATTTCTTATCTTCAATTGTTTTTCAATTTCCTTTTATCTAGATATGGATTTATAAAAGAAATTCAAAAGAAGTATAAAGTAAGCATATATGAAAATGGATATACCAGTTTATCTTTGATTTAGTGTTGTTGTTTATGTATTCGTATCGTCAGAATTAGTATTACATAATATATCTTTCAGTTACATGGTAGCTAATTAAGTTTCATTTCAAATAGCTCAAATAATGGTGTATATTTTAACGTTTCTACATTATAGTTATATTAATGTTAATAATACTAATGACGGTAGTGCAAAATGCTTTACTTAAACTTTATCATAGGTGGTTTCTTAGTATACACTGTATATATATACTATCAATCTCAGCCGTTGAGTACATACACTTGTTCTCAACTGGTAACCTCGTTTACTTGGTCCTTTAATCAACCTCTTTACTACTCATCCTAGTGATTCCGTCATACACTAACATTGTCAGCATGAAGTTGTGATAATTGTTGAATATTATTTATATCACAGATTGATATAAGTTCAATACTCATTTAAAATCCGAGAGTACTAGAAAGCTGTGACGGAGTTTTGTTCTCTGAGCTGGATGGTTTGGCTGTGAGCTTTCAACGTTCTTCTGAACTCACTGAAGACATTAGTGGATGTGTCACTCAATTTTGTGGATTGGTTGAAGTTAGACATTAACACCGTTGGATGACGGCCTGCTCAGTGGTCTAGAGGTTAAGCTCTCGCGTGCGAGACTGATAGGTCCTGAGTCGGAATCTCGCTAGGCTGGATCGTGGATGTGAGGAGTACTCCAATAGGACGAGACGGCCGTCCAGTGCTTCCAGGTTTTTCATGGTGGTCTAGCTTCAACTGATTCATGATTTCAACTATATAACATTACTATGATATCCACAAAACCCCTTCTGATAATAATACTAAAACAGATAATAATTTTACTAATGAATTCACCTATCGGTTTCATAATAATAATAGTCTCTCCTATAATGTTATATATGTAACTTTTTAACGTATTTATTAAATAATGATTTTATAAACATTTTTATAAAAATATTTTCAACTATTAAAAAATAATAAACAAAGCTTGAATGTTCACTTAGTATTGTTTGTTTGAATCTTCCCATCGATGTTTAGGACTACAACTGGTCAGTCTCTTATTGGCATATGTGCATACTGTGCGTATTGCCTCGATACAGCCTTAATTCACAAGCATTATAAGCAAAGATGTATAGTGGCTGGCAGTGGAATCCAGTTTGACGCGCGTTTCGTCCTATTTGGGATTCGTCAGCTGGATGAACCTGCATCTCATATGCCAATAAGAGATTGATCAGTTGCAGTCCTAAAAATCAATGGGAATATTCAAACAAACAATGCCAAGTGAATTTAAACTTCACCACATTGCACAAGCAAGTGGCTATCAGAACTCAGTAGCTGAGTGGATAAAGCGATGGCGTTTGAAGCGGACGGTACTGGGTTCCAGTCCAAGATTGAACATCAACTCTGAGATGCAGGTACATCCAACTGACGAGTCCCAAATAGGACGAAACATGCGTCCTGAATTCCAATGCTAGCCACTATCCATCTTTACTTATAGACCTTGAATGCGAAAATATCTACTCGTAGGTTAGTATATTGCATCAATATTTTAACAAGATTACAATCAAAAAGCTTTGAAAAACCAAAAAACTTCTTGAGATTACTAAACTCTAACAATGTAACCGTACTTTATCAAGAAATACGTCCAATTTATTCAAACTCTCTACTTATTTATTGAAAAGTTACTTCATATTCAAAAGATCTTTTTAAGAGAAACTCATTCCTACACATATAACTTTGATGAAAACTATTTTTTCTATAGATTTGTGACAGTAACTGCATTTCTTTTTTTTTTAATGGTTGTTGACGTCTCATCAGTGTAGAAATTAATTACTGTCTATAACAAATTCGTAGTATATATTGTTTGAATACAAAAATATTCTATTTCTATCTGTTTAGTCTTCAGCTGGTATGCTAGTGAAATGTTTTGCAGAATTTTATCGTTATATTCCGGTGGCTACATTAATTGACGATAAAATTTTTGTCTGTCATGGTGGTATATCAGATAAAACTGATTTGAGTACATTAGGAGATTTAAACAGATTTTCAGTAAGTTTTCAATATTTTTTTTCGTAGCCTATAGATTATTATAACGTGTGTGTGTGTGTGTTTGCCCTTTTTGATATATGAACGTGCTGATTCCCGCCAATGAAAGAAGAGTGAATTATCGATCAGAGCAATGATACATAAAATCGTATGAGCAGTCTTGATTACTTATCAGTTCTACTTTCTGCCTAGCCCAGCCAGTTAAGTTCAGAACACCAATAACAGCCTATGCAATATAAATCATTATTCTCAAATATACTGGGTTTATATACCAAACAAACTGACCACAACGTACCATTAAATAGAAAATAACATGTGTACAAGATTTGGCCAAATGTGGCTGTGAATAGGGGGAACAGTAATCAATGGACTGGGGATAACTCAAGAATGGTAAACCGTATTATAATAGTCTATAAGTCAAAATAAAGCTGATAATAAGAGGGACACGAATACGAATAGTTTAATTACTTAAAAATTATCCAATAGGAAATAGACATATTACATTGGTCCATAAATAGTCCTCAAAAGTTACCATTCACAATTCTCTTCGGGATACAACAAAATTGACTCAGTTATTGACAAACGATAATATTTACTGAAATATAGATCCTATATAACTTCGTATATACTTTGTCAACTTATCATATTAATACATCGTAGAAATAAAAAGAGCAATATGAATTGTATCTAGAATAGGTATGTTTCAGGCATGACTAGATTAACTGAACGAGTGAACATGGCAACCGGCATTTCAGATAAAATCAGTGAATAATGGAAGACTGAATATTTGTAAATAATGTATGAAATACGGGTAAATAGATATGCACATACGTATTGTTACGTTAATAATTGTAATGGAACTTAAAGAATCTAGTGTCCAATTGACAAAACTATACAAAACTGTACGATATATATATACATAACCATGTCATAGAAAAATGATCTACATATGGGCACTGAAATAACCTAAGCTATCACCAAACACCTTGACAATGCGTTAAAGCTAACTAAAGCATAGAAATAAGCTTTATTTATGTTGTAGGTATCGGTCATCTTATGGATAGTCAAGGCCTCTATTATTTTCAGAAAACGGTGACTGAGAAATCTTGAAAAAACGTGGCAAATATCTACAAAGTCATTACATATATCAGTTATGGGACTAAATTCGACTAAGTACTCAAGAATCTTACCTCTAATTACTTTATTACAGTCTTTACAGAATCAATTTGAAGCGTCCGTTTGTAGACGTGTCAAAGGTGAACATTAAGAGCTTTGATTGTGAATAATGTGACCTTAAAACCTGTCAGAGGTGTGTTGCTTTTTTGATCAAGCTTTTATAACCCCCTACTTCCACTGTGATGAAGAAGCATCACTGCAGATGCTGGTTGTTTCAGGGGAACACCTCACTATTATCACACATCTGTAAAGTCGGCAGTGCGACTTCGCCCTTTAACAAACATCTTATGCTTCAAACTGTACCATTTTCCAGAAGATCTGCTTGCCATGGTACAGCTTAAAAGAACAGGTGTTTAACCTGATATAGCTCAAGTAGATCACCATCATATTCAGGTCATGTAACCATGTTCAAGTGGTGGTCACAGTAGATAAGGTCCGAAATCGATCTAGCTTACTTCAATGAAGCACATTAACTGACAATGAAATAAAAGATTTCTGCCGAAAAGATTAAAAACTCAAAGTAATGTCATTCGTTACTCAATTTGCTTCCGTCTTTCTTTTTGTTTTATATATTCCAACAAATATAAAAGTACCTTACACTTTTAAAACCAGTGGATCAACCAATTTCAAACAGTGATAGTAAAAAGCAGGTAAGATAAATAAAAAATTTTAAAAAAAGACACATTTTTCCCTAATGATTTTATAAACAAAACTAGTTATCTATTCGAATAGTTAATGACAAATTCATAATTATTCAACAAGGTTGTAATGAACGAGAACACAGATGGTGACAACCAATTGTATTATGTCTGTCGACATAAGTAGAATACATCACTAGGTTACTGATCCAAGAATTTAAATTCTACACGAAATTCGCATTATATATGCAACAGACTTTTAACTGTTTTCACACAAATAATAAGAATGGATTATGATTTTTTTATTATTTTTATTTAAACACATAAATATTGGTACAAAAAGGCACCAGATACATATGCGCTACACAAATCAAATGAGATTTGTGTGAGGACTGTGATACTTCCCAGGTGCCCAAACTGAAGCAGATGATTTTCTTAGGGGGCCACACCCGGAGCCTTCAACCTAAAGGTCTGATCCACAAGGAAGTGGATCATCGTGAGGAGATGCAGTCCCATGGTAGTCGGTGACCAATGATTGGTTCATACGCCATTTATTCCCTCAGGATACTGGAGCCCATGTGGACCAGTGGTTTGGAATCAGGGTTTTACAACTCCCCTAGGTGGACTTTCCGTGTCCACCAAACCGGTTAAAGCGCCAGACATTCGCTTTTCGTCCTCTCAATTTCGTAAACAACAGTAATGCCACGAGAAGGCATTGAGTAGGACTTCCCTGACAGGGGCTATATACGCTTGGCGGTATGAGAGCGTTTCGAGAGGGAGAGCGGACTCTTCCCACTCTCGGCCGTACCAGGGCATTTGGGGGCGGATTATGATTTACAGCAGTAGTAATCACATGGGATGGATATTATTTAATAAGTTGTATCAAGTGTAATAACTTATGCATTTCCTGTTTGTAATGTTTTTATTTAAGAAAAAAGTGCTAAAGATTTCATGGTTCTATACGTTTTTCTTCATATTGAATATTTCACATGATGATAACGTCTGAATTTAAATGATTAAATCATTAAATGCTAGTTAAAAACTATACGGTAGTCATAAGATCTCATAGTCTTGAGTAGGGTGGAGGACAGTGTTGCTGAAGAGTTGCACAGTAGGATGAAGTGGTTGTCTAGTTTATCTAACGTCTGTTCTTTATGTTAACCACAAAGTGTAATCATCTCCCCTAACTAACCTAAAATTACTTATAATTAAAATGTACATTTTTTTTCATTCTAACCTTATGATTACAGTATCAAGACTTACTATGGAGTGATCCACAAACACAATCAGGATTATTAATGAATGAAAGGCGTGGTTTAGGGTGTTCATTTGGTCCTGATATTACAAACTCTTTTTTAAATAAACATAATTTAAGTTTACTTATTCGTTCACATGAATGTAAACCTGAAGGATTTGAATGGTCACATAATAAACAATTATTAACTATATTCTCAGCATCAAACTATTATACAGATGGTTCAAATCGTGGCGCCATTGCTAGAATTTCTGTTGATGGTTCTATACAAATAATACAATATGTAACTGGTGGACAGAAAAAATTCAAAACTCTAAGACAAAAGTAAGAAGTTATATATGTATACTCTACTCTCACCTACAATTAAAATATTTTTACGCCTATATATACAGAAGGTGATTACGGATATTTTGAGCAGAACCATAAGTAACTAAGACATAAACGACACATTAGAACATTGCACAATTTACTCAAAGGTCCGAAGAAGTCCTTACAAATAATAAAAGCCTTTCGATCACTTATCGAATTGCACTGTCCCACTTTACAATATATTTAACTCTACATCCAAATTGAATCTACAGTATTGATCATTGGATCTGAGTGTTTGAACCTTGTACGGTATCAGTTATAACGCTTTCTGATATATATTCTTACTAGAATTATGATTCATCTTTCCCTCATAATAACCTTCTTTAAAAGTGAAAAACGCATTCAAAAAGTGTTTATTTTCTAAATAGGACGACATTTTTCTAATTGTTCTAATTAACTAGTCCTGACAAATGTTGACTGACGCTAACTAATAGGTCCAATATACTTTCTAGATCATTTCCAACTATTAGACATCAAAACACTGTATCATTTGATAAAAACAGAACAATTTGACTTATATACAACATCTTCCCACTTTTACCATTTGGTAAACTTCATTGAACTACGTTGTAACAGAGGACAAAATGTAAACTGGCATTTCTTGGCTAGGAAATGATTGAAATTTGGTACTACTGCTACTTGTAAATCTTACAGTACAATTAATCTAATTAATTTTCCATTTTAATAAGCAACATAAGCCAGTAGAAATATTGACAAACAATAAACTAGTTGAATGTCATAAACTTAAAATTTAGGTTTGATGTTAGTCTTATCAGTTTGTGTGATAACGTGTGGATGTGGGTGCGTGCATGTGTGTCCTGTTTGATATATGAACGTACTGATCCCCACCAATCAGAGAGGAGAACGAATTATCGATCGGAGCTATGATACATAAAATCGTATGAGCAGTCTTGATTACTTATCAGTTCTACTTTCTGCTTAGCCCAGCCAGTTAAGTTCAGAACACCAATAACAGCCTCTGCAATATGAATCATTATATTTCAAATATACTGAGTTTATATAACAAACAAACTGACTACATCGTACCATAAAATAGAAAATAACATTTGTACAATAATTGGCCAAATGTGGCTGTTAATAGGAGGAAAGTAATCGATAGACTGATGATAACTCAAGAATCGCATAATAATAGGTCAAAGGTCAAAATAAAGCTAATGATAAGAGGAATACGAATATGAATAGTTTAGTTACGTAACAATTGTACAATAGGAAATAGACATATTACATCGTTCCAGAAATACTCTTCAAAAGTTATTATTCACAATTCTTTCCGGGATACAACAGTTTAGGAAAAGGATTACCGATCATTTAAAACATATTATTAGCATTCAGATGTATTAGTCTCTAGACAATCGAAGTCCACAATCGATTCTTCGATGTAAGCGTATTCAACATTCATAGCAAACGTTTTGCTGAAATGCACTACTTCAAACCATTATATGAAATAGTCCATACATAGTATGCGATGCATATATCCGTTTGATTATATTCATAGTCCTGTCACATAAAACTCAATAAAGTCTTAGCAACCGCTGCAAGTCGAGAATGAAGCTAGTAAACTTATCGTACCTCTAGTTACCTCAGACTTTTAGTAGGTAACATAGAAAATTGGCCAATTCTTCACGTATTCCATTTCAAACTATAAACAACAATTCTTTCTTGATTAAGCAGTTTAGACTTATTCAATTTTGTCGTAAGTCTCGACACAATGTATTATCAAGTAGGTAATCACATAGTTTTCCTGTGCAGTCTATCAAAAGTTTTTTTCATTTCAATGGTATCCAGTTTATATCACTATGCGACTAAAAATTAACGTAAAATCATTTCTTTTCATTTTTGTATTGGTAGTTTGAATCATCCCATTAATGTTTATAACTGCTATCCAGACTCATTAGATAAGTGGATAACGCGATAGCGTTTGAAGCAAACAATACTGGGTTCGAATCTGGGAGTGAACATCAACTCCGGGATGCAGATACATCCAGTTGATTAGTCCCAAACGGGCCGAAAACACGCTTTCTTGATTCCACTGCTAGCCTCCATCCATCTCTGCTCATAAAATCTTTTCCGTTCTCACAGAAGAATTTAGAAAAACTTTGCAAACTTTCATAACTAACTCATTGTTTTCAGTCAGTTTTAATATTATATCTTTACAATTATTGTTCATAAATAAGCGATATATAAAAATGAATACTTACGCCTAAATACGTATAAACATAATGAATTAGTTCTCGCCCAACTATTACTTTTTCCAATGAGTTATTTCTTGTTTTTCATTACTTTTTTTAATAGAGTTAGTTGGGCTGAAGAATCAGCATTAACTGATTTAAAAAACAAAATAGCTGCTTATTCAACAGAATTGAAAAAAGAATTTCAATCACTTGATCCTACAAATACTGGTAAGATTTATTTCTCAAATTAACATTACTTACTTACGCCTGTTAACTCTCGTGGAGAAGCATAGGTCGCCCACCAGTTCTGGTTAGCGTTTTTTCAGCGAGTAAGTTTTCTACCCCATGCCCAACCCTCCTCCTTTACCCAGGCTTGGGACCGGCAGTAACTCTATAAGAGCTACAGGAGGAGTTAGCATATATAAACAATAATAATAATTATTATTATTATTATTACGATCAATAAATTAAGGCTCATATGTATGATCCCTAAGTGCATAGTAAATACACATTACTCTGGAGTACCATACTGGTACTGTTTCTTCACTTTCAAAGGATATCTGACTACTTTCATTATGTGTGGTAAGCTTTAAAATTCAAATAATCCCATAAACCCCTTATACTAATGATTCATTCAAAATCGAGGGGATAAAGAAGAGCTGTTTAGTTATAACGTTGTACTATCATGATTTTTCTAGTGCCTGATCAAGCCTGAATTCTTCAGATCTCTTATCAAGCATTCTATCTTCAATATAAACTGTGTTGGAATTTAATTGTCCACAATTTCGATTTTAATCAATTTGTGATAAATTCCTATTAACATTCAATGTAATTTTATAACTTGGTTCTTTATTATTCCATTGATTGATTACAGTAGTCATGGTTTCAAAGCTTATCGTTAATCATATGATTATAATCAAAGTTGATAGACTATTGTAGATATTTTGTAAGTAACTGTTACCACTGATAGTTTTTAAGTTGGTTTTAGTTTGTGGTAAGAGCTACCTGTATAACGTACAAACATCTTGAGCAACCTAGTTAAGACGAAATAAACCATATTTCGTGATGAACAAAAACACTGTTGGTAAAGTATGAAAACCATACCTTCAATCTTTCATTTGCGAAATGTCCATTAATTGCCTCAAACTTTATTGTTCCTTTATTTCTATGACAATTACTCTCTGTTTCCGTTCTCTTCTATTCGATCTTTTCAACCTTCTGCTGTCAGTCATTTCATTTCTGAATGGCGTTATATATTACTTATGTTGACATAAGTAGCACATGCCACAATATCACAAACTAATAATAAGTTAATCTTGTAAATTTTGATGAATCCATTAATCTTACAGACAAGATAAAAAAGATCACTGTCTAACTTAAATAAAAAATCCAACGTCATCTTGAATCACGTGCTTTACTTGATTCTTTCATCAAAATTTGATTGCACCAAAAACAATTACTAACAATTACTAGTGAGAAGCAGTGACCAGTGGAGTTCAAAACCACGTCTGTTGTGAGATAGGAACTCACTGAAGACAATTGGTGAATGGTTGCTCAACTTCGTGGATCAGTTGAAGTTAGACATTAACACCGTTGGATGCCAGCTTAGTGGTCTATCGGTTAAGGGCTTCGGCTCGAGACTGGTAGGTCCTGGGTTCGAATCTCGCGAGAGCGGGTTCGTGGATGCGCACTGCTGAGGAGTCCCATAATAGGACGAAACGGTCGTCCAGTGTTTCCAGGTTTTCCATGGTGGTCTAGCTTCAATTGACTCATGCTTTCTACTATGAAAAATACTAAATCTCCACAAAACCCCTTCTGATAATTACTAAAGAGACTACTGAAAAATAAAACCAGTAGTTGGACAATGTTTTAATGAATCTTTATTTTATTTGAACATTAATAGCTCAATAGTATAATCTTTAAAAGTGCACTTTTTTGATGATTCAATGTTTCGAAATGTTACTGATGAATTCGATCACAAAATAGTTACATATCTAACTGACTATATTAACACATTGATTCAGTTCATACAATCTTTAGATCACTCATCATCGGGAATGCTGGTTAATGTTTTTTTAGCGAGTCAGTTTTCTACGGGATGAGGTCGCTAACCCCATGCCCAATCCTCCTTCTTTATCTAGGCTTGGGACCGGCAGTAGCCCCCGGAGGAGCTATAGGTGGAGTTATCAGGAATGCTAGATTAATATTTTTTACTGTTCTATACTTCATAAATATTTTGAGTAAAAATAAAAAAATTATCAAGATCTTGACATTAGTTCATCATGAATGATCTACAAAACAGCTGTATCTTATCCATAAACAAATCAAAAAACAAACAAGATTTCTCTATTGTAATCAATATGGTACATGCTATGGTACTGAGTGAATTGTTTACAATGAAAACGTTTGTTACTATTACTAATGCATATGATTGTTCACTGAAGAATTCGGTACATTTTTGAGAAAAACTGTTTACTCTAATTGCATAATTATGGTTTAAATTGCCTTAATACATGCAAATAATAATAACAAATTGTCTTTTATATTATTTTTGTTTTACTAAAATTTAGGCAGAGTTACTAAATTGGAATGGTGTAAAACAATGGAAAAAGTGTTAGATTTAAAATTACCATGGAGTACACTTCAACCACGTTTAGTTGTTGCATCTAAAATACCACATCAAGTAGAATATTTAACAACATTTCAAAAACTTACTACTTATAATACTCCATCAAAGGTAAGATTATAGACAAATAAATTTTAACACTATATTACTAACTTACTTATGTCTGTTACCCCTCGTGGAGGAGCATAGGCTTCCCAAAAGCATCCTCCGTCCAACGCTGTCCTGATCAATCCGTTTAAATAGTTTCCGGTTACAATTCCGTCTTCTGGTGTCTGCTTCTAATTCACTAAGTAATATGTTTCTTGGTCCTTCTTTTTTCCGTTTCCCTTCAAGATTCCAAGTTAGCGCTTGCTTCGTAATGCAGTTTGATGATTTCCGTGATGTATGTCCTATCCACTTCCAATGTCTTTTCCTAATTTCCTCATCAGATGGAAGCTGGTTTGTTCTCTCTCACACTAGACTGTTGCTGATGGTATCTAGTCAACAGATATTCAGTATCTTGAGTGGATAACTGTTTATGAATACTTGTACTATTGTGATGATGATTGTGGTAGTTCTAGAAGTTTCAGCTCCGAACAGTAGAACTGTCTTGACGTTCGTATTGAAGATTCTGACTTTGATATTGGTTGACAGTTGTTTTGAGTTCCATATGTTCTTCAACTGTAGAAGTGTTGTCCTTACTTTGCCAATCCTTGAATTTACGTCTGCATCAGATCCTCCACGTTCATCGATGATTCTACTCAGATACCATTATATTTCTACCTCTTCCAGAGATTTTCTATCAAGTCCCATGATGAACGGTCAAGCATTGGAAGCATTCTGTTAGTGTCCAGTAATACAATTCCGACCTTAACCAATCAATCAAGTGGTACGACAATAAGAAACATCTGTTTTACTCTCAACTTGTCCGAAATCTACCAGTAACAACTCGCTGAACTTCAGAAACATCTGGTAATATGTCATTGGTGAGCTCGCTAATATATCTTAGTCAAAAGAATTTTATAGAGATTGGCTGAGTTTCTAGTTTGCATCTGTCTTAGATTGGTCTCTGCCAACACTCTAATTTCAGAGTAACTTTAGCGATACAAGTTGGTTGCCATTAAAGTTTTGCAGTTGATCGTCATAGTAATGATAGATACCTGTGATAAACTATCAGTATGAGTTTTTGTTTTCCCATTGTTGATGTTAGAAACTGTAGTTGATTAGTTTCTATTGGCATATATTCATCTTCGATACTACCATTTAATTGCCGATTTTTTCTAACCTTCGTGCATCCGAATGATGGGTCGTAAATAAGACAGAATTTGCATTCTTTACTCCACTGCCAACTCCTATTCAACTCTAATTGAAATATGCAGTAAACAATGTTTGAATCGTTAACGTTGGAGCTGACTAATATGAAGTGTTAACTTGAATCAGTTTATAAGTGAAATTAAATCGTAAGATAAATGATCAGAATAAATATAGTTGGCATGGCGTAAGAGAGAGAATAATGGGATTACAAATCAGAAATTACGTAATATGTAGAACAATATGAATTAGATCAGATATAGTAGATAGGGGTGGAAGCTAAATAAATTTCTCTAAAAGGTTAGCAAGTGTGATAATAATAATAATGACTGATAAGATGTGTAGATAAAATAAGTTTAAGATATAAAAATGAACATTAATCAAATTAACGTCACCATATTATTAACAAGTTGACCTTGAGATTGGCCAGGGTAAAAGGAGCGGTTTGACATATTTATTTTGGATGCATAGCTCTAGCTTTTTTTGTCCGAACAGCGATTGCCTCAGCCGTCTGAAGGATTCTCAGTCTGACGGAATTAGGTAGACTGCTGTTAACACGATATATTTTGTAATGTATGCATAAGTTTTGAAATTTGTTATTTAATCAATAACAAAAAACACACTGTTTATTTAACAAATGAAACAAGGTACCACCTTCAGTCACTGAAGAAATGTATAAATTTCGTGATGTACTTGAAGGAATCTTCCGAGCAATGGATAAAGATAATTCAGGTAAGTTGACTACATATTTATACTACATTTTGAAATATGTATACATCCGATAATAAATAAATCAAGTTATAGTGCGTAAATGATGCTTCGTGGACATCTGAAAATCGGCCTTTAGTAACCTACGAATATCCTTGATTTTTAATTTCCATGCTTCAAATATATAAAACGAAAAAACAGTAAACTGCTGCTCAATAAACCTGTCGTTTGGTTTACGATGAACATCTCCCATGCGTCATAAATGACGCAAATTGGCAAAGCCGACCGAGCCGAGTTTTCGTCAGACACAAGCCCACCAAGCCTGATAAGATCTGTAGATGATGTTGGATTTATCTCCTATATTTATCATATCTATTGGACCTGAATAAATGTATCCAAGATAGTATATTACCTCGTGAGTAATATTAACTCTGAAATATTGCATGATTCTTAACAGAAGTTCGGAAAATCGACATTAGATAGGATTATCAGTTGGATCGTAGAAATGATCCCATTCAGCATTCCTGAAATAATTTTAAGGCGCTTATTTCTACTTCAAGTAGCAGTTGATGTTGTTTCTGAACAATATGAAGATCTTTGCAAATGAATCATTCAATTCAGAGAACTCAAAATTGACAAAAATGTTTTTTTGTTTTAATTTATTACTGAAAGGGTTAAACACCTAGTAGCATAATTCCTAATTGATCTAATACATATTCTAAGTTAGAGTTGAAGCGAACACTCGATAAAAGTGATAATGAGACAAATTCCAATCCACCTAAATTCACCCGTAGAAAAATCTGATGCATAACTTACACTTTTTGTAAATCTTTAATAAAACTAGACCTTGGACAGTGAAATTGAAAGCTCTCTTCATACAATCTTCAATTTACAAATGATAAGATAATCAAAACTATGCGTTTTTATCAGTCAGTACTTTACGATAGCATACGTTTAACTCAGTATTTTTAAAAGTAAAGGGTTGTAGAGACTACTAAATTTTATTGAGATCACGAACAGACCTAAGTAAGAGGATCATTGAAGATCCAGAAGCACTGAATAGTCGTTTAATCCTAGCATAAATCTGGAAGAGCGCAGCCACGGCACCTCAACCTAGAGTCAAACCCAGGATATTTTATCTTGCATACGGACTCTAAACCTCTAGACCAATGAGCCGGAATCCTGCATTGTACAAGCTTAACTTCAATCAGTCCATCATATTGAGCGACTATCTATCACTGCCTTTATCGTTAACTTCCTAATATTCTGCAAGGATTACTACAAGTTGAAGTTAGGTTTGTGAGATCGATTCCAAGTTGAGAGGTTGTGAAGACCAACCACCGAGGAGTCTCAACTAGGATGAAACGACCATCCATTACTTTTAGGTTTTCAGTGGTTACCTAACTCAGATCGATTCGTGATCTCAACAAGATAATTAACTGAATTGATGCTTCATTTTTCTAATACACAAACTTATAGGTCGAATCTCATTAAATGAATTTAAACAAGCCTGTTTACGTTTACCCAAATGGACAAAAATAGATGAACAAATAGTAATGGATATGGCACGTTCAATCGATATTAACAAAGATGGTTTAATTGATTTCAATGAATTTCTAGAAACATTTAGACTAGTTGAATCCGATCATGATTATTATGAATCGTTAACTGAACAACAAACAGATGAGTGAAATCATTGAATTTTTATTTTTAAAAAACTTCTTAATTAATAAATTGTATAGAAAATAAACTATTTAAGGTAGATTAGTGCTACCATTTCCATAGATTCATCTGTACATGAATTCATTATCTTATGAAACTTGTTAATGGGGGGGTTTTGTGGAGATTTTTAGTGTAGTTGAAATCATGAGTCAGTTGAAACTAGACCACCATGGAAAACCAGTAAGCACTAGACGGCCATTTCGTCCTATTGTGGGACTCCTCAGCTCACGTGCGAGACTGGTAGGTCCTGGGTTCGAATCTCGCGAGGCGGAATCGTGGATGCGCACCGATGAGGAGTCCCACAATAGGACGAAACGGTCATCCAGTGCTTCCAGGTTTTCCATGGTGGTCTAGCTTCAACTGACTCATGATTTCAACTATATTTAAAAAACTTGTTAATTGTTTAATTATAAACCATGACATATCACCAATTGTTTCAATCCTCTTTTCATTTTGTTTATAATTACATTTTGGATAATTTCAATAAGCCAGAACATCCCACACTTCTCAAAATTTATATTTTAACCGTTTGCTTGTGTTTTTTTTTGGTGTACAGTCAACCACACCCAGTTGGTAAAAGTATTCACTGCAACCTCGCCTACCTTTCTTCTTCTAACGACTTTTTTTCATTGTGTTCTTTGTTTTTTCAAGTGTACTTTTTTAATCAAGTTTATGTCATGGAGAGTGGAATCGATTTGTCGATTGATTGATTTTAAATACCTTTATTTTGTAAATAAAATTGTCTCTGATCTATTTTTTCATTTCTTTGAAATGTTTTCTTTGGTGAAAAGGCATTATTATTTCATAATGTTGGACTGAATAACTGTTAGGAAGACCTGTAGATTATTGTGATCATATGCCTTGGTGAACACTTTTGGATTAGAAAATCGGAAGACTTGATTTCACTTACGTTTTTAATTCGTTGTAAAACGATAACATATTGTGTGGTGTTTATGCGTCTTTACCTTTTTTTTACCATTAAGTGACTAAGTGCAACCAACAACAAGATCGTAGATTTGTGTTCCGCGTTACTTGGCGCTCAATCATAAATCTTAGGTGAATTCTTTAGAGAAATGATTCTCCACTTGTGATTACCAAGTAGGTAGGTATGATAATGGTGAATGGTATGCACTGACAATGTATTTATTAACAACGAATATAATTATTTGTAGGTATCATTACCAAGTTTTGATTTGATAATTTTGAATAAATTGAGCATTGGGTAGATTGTTATAAATAAATTAATATATTTGTAATATTCCAATGAGTAGAAAAATTAGATTTTCTGACGTTTCGTGACTCAGTGTAAGACACTTCTTCAGAGAATAAATAAACAAATTAACATTAATCCAAGTTTAAATAGTACATTGGAACAATCCAAGAATATTAGGTGATCAATCAAAAACAGGTCTGAATAAATCAATGTGACGTCATTTCATTTCGGTCAAGGTGATTCATAAGCGACTTGTAAGTAATTTTGTGTGTATGTATGCACTGTTAATAATGACAAAATGTGTGAAAAAGGATAGAGTTTAATTTGTAATGTAATGGTGTGAAATTGTAAACAACATGTGCCCTTTGAATGTGAAAAATAACAATTCATGGATAATCCAACTACTCATATACATTTAAGATTAACCTAATATTTTGTGTGATGGTTTCAGCTTTACCGTTGACAATAATAAGGATTTTATTTGAACAGTTTCAATTGAAATATATACTTCCCGATGAAATGCATCCCATAATATCAACAGAAGGAAATCTGAAGCCTTTTGTATAACTTCATACCAGCTGAATAAACTATTTTCTAAACTCTAGCTAAGCGAGTAATCCATTAACATTCAAGGTACTGGTTTTGATTGCATATGAGAATATTAAGAGTGAAATGTACCTTAATCTGGCTGACGTTAATAAAGTAAGACAAAAGGAGCTTCCTCGACTCTTCTACTTGCCACAATTCAATTTTGCTATATCCTAATGTTACCATGAAAATGTGACTGAATGATTCATTTTAGTTAGTTCAACAACTGAATATATTATTCAATACGTAGTATGAACCAAAAATTAAGGTAGAAAGGTACCTACTTCAATTACCAATTGCTAAGAATGAAAATTTATAATTAAGTTTTCCTCAATATCATAATATTGATATAATGCTGTTATATAGACTGCTATTGTCAGCTTTCTTTTTTCTAGATTACCTAAACATATAATTATAAAAGAAAGTCCGTCCAAACTAAAATTATAAGTTACTTCTCTTTAATCATACGAATAGTAAATTTGGACTTATATTACAACAAATGATCGATCACAGTTATCTCTTTTCTTAACCTCATATTCATTCATGAGAACCGATCCACACTGTCTGTGAAGAAGGTGGAAGATAGAAAGATGCTTCTTTTCAAATATGAACAGCTAATTGTTTACGAAGATATTTCAGCTGGTCTAGCTTCAATTGACACATGATTTCAACTATACATCACGTTTGTCTGACAAGTAGGTAGATTTATAGCATTAGTTAATTGGAACATGTACAAACTTGTGAGTGGTCTAAAACCCTCTATATACTGTTTAATTACACTCATTTTGTCAGTAAGCGGTAAATTTGGTAACTGAGTTGTCCATTTCATAAAATGCTCACTAGAACGTCTTAAATCCGCATTATTTTAACGGGGAGTGAAATGAGAAGACAACAGATTGTAGAATGATTGATTCATTATCTTTCCCTCACTTTGTGATAAGTTTTGATAATGATTTTAGTATCAATCATTTTACACAAGTCATCATGAATTTTCCAACTTAACATGAACGATTTCCCGCATAACTACTAAGTGTAAAGTAGTCCAACTAAAATACAAATTCAGTATTGACTACTTGTGAGTAGTCTAAACCGGTAGAATTGTTTTAATAACTGAAAAAATCGTATCTGTTGTATCCCGAAGAGAATTGTGAATGGTAACTTTTGAAGACTATTTATGGACCAATGTAATATGTATATTTCCTATTGGATAATTTTTAAGTAATTAAACTATTCATATTCGTGTCCCTCTTATTATCAGCTTTATTTTGACCTATAGACTATTATAATACGGTTTACCATTCTTGAGTTATCCCCAGTCCATTGATTACTGTTCCCCCTATTCACAGCCACATTTGGCCAAATCTTGTACAAATGTTATTTTCTATTTTATGGTACGATGTGGTCTGTTTGATTGGTATATAAACCCAGTATATTTGAGAATAATGATTTATATTGCAGAGGCTGTTATTGGTGTTCTGGACTTAACTGACTGGGCTAGGCAGATAGCAGGACTGATAAGTACACAGCCGTTAACAGTTTTAAGTATACCTTTGCTTAACCACACTGTGAAGTACTCACGAGCAAGAAAGTAAGAATTCCTTGAACACCTCCCAATATAACTGGCACCACAGGAACAGTTGAATTGATAGATTCAGAAAGAGGGGGCTAGTCTATATAATTTATCTTTGGATCTTGGAGTGACCAGCGAACGTAGGGAAAACATTAATTGTAGTTTACATGGACTAGATGTTCCTTGAACTGCTCTATGCAACTTTAGTATTAGCATTTCTCTGGGTGCATCATCTCTAGATTGTAGACGTATATACAGAGGTTTTGTGCTCACAGTTATGCTTTTTAACGTTCTCTTATCATGGCTGAATGCTTATTCATAAACTTTTCCCTATATCCATTTTCTTTCAGATCAGTATACATCACCTTTGTTTTTCTTTAACCGCATCTAGAAACCATATGGTCTTAGTTCTATAATGAAGTGTTTTAATCAGGTTCCTTTATACTGTTGAGGAACAAAACAAGAAAATTTGTATATTGCCCAGTCCAAGTAGTTTTATTGTCTAAGTTTCTTCTTAGTGATCCAACTATCCTCCTTGAAAGTAAAACATCTAGAAAAGCTAATCTACCTCAATTTCCTTTCTCATATGTGAATTTAATAGACGGATGAACTTTATTAAATCGCTTGAGGGTCTCTATTCCGTCAGTATGATAGTTAAAAAGGGTGAACCTTTCGTACATATATCGGCAGTAAAATGAAAACCTGTCAATATGCTGTGTCAGTGAACCGTCTTCTGTTTAGTGAAATAAAGTTTCAGCCATATGGAACCTAGTGATGAAGACGTGACACCATCTATTTGTCTATATATTTCACCATTGAATTTGACGTTCATGGTACATTTCAGTAATTATCCAAAAATGATGTCCACAGGGATTGTAGTCTCTATTTCTTGTTCTCTAAGTCATTCACACACATATTCGACAATCTCCCTGAGTAAGACATCTGTAAACAATGATGTTAAGTCTAAGGACATCATCATTTGTCCTTTAGTGTTTACTTTTTTGATCTTGTCGACGAACTGGAACACATCCTTCATATCACGTTCTACTGTATGTTTGTGGAGTGACTTTAAAATGGTTACTAGCCACTTTACCACAGTATGCTAACGGGAATTGTACACGTTCAGTTTGTGTACCTTCGGTGGTCTTTATAACCATAGTAAATCAATACTTATCAACTTAATTGTTTCATTTGATGGAATTACCTGTTGATCCCTGAGGGTTTCTAAGGATCCGTTCAGATCTTTCTCTATCTTATTACTGCATTTTTCTCGTCATCCAGATTTCAGAATTTTAAATGACCAGTCGAAATGTCATTTATCTTGTCAGTGTGGTCATTTTTGTTGAGTAGGACAGCTCCCATTTCATTATCAGGTTTCATAATCATCGAATTTTCGTCATTAATAAGTTCAAGGATAGCTTTGTGCTTTTTAATTAAAAAGCTTCTGTAGTTATATCTGCTATTCTGAAATTGATAGCAACAATCAACCACAAATAATCTGAAATGCCCAAGACCTTGATCAGATGTCGGAACTATATCTAATGTCTGACAATCTAACTTTTGAAATTGAACCTACATGTAGAGTTTCCCTTTAACAGCTTCTAACCACCTAATATTTATTTATTTAAACACATAAATATTGGTGCAAGGGGGAACCAGATATATATGCGCCATACAAAACAATAAAAATGGGAAGAAAAAGGGGTAAGATGCATATGTGAAAAAAATAATAATAGGAGTAATGGTGGGGGAAACTGAAATGTACAATACACTGACCACCTCTCCGCTTTTTCCAACCAATCTCAGCGTCGACAAATAATGCACGACGTGGAATTCTCTGGGACGACATTCGTAGAACATGTCCAAGCCACCGAAGTCGGTGTTTCAAGATGGTGACACCATTTGGGTTGTCGTCTCTGTGCCCGGACACACAATGCTGAACCTCTGCATTGCTAACATAGTGTTGCCACTGGATGTCAGCAATCCTTCGGAGACAACGATGATCGAACACAGAGAGACGTCTAACATTCTCAACTCGGAGAGGCCAGGTTTCACAAGCATAGAGCAAAACTGCTCTCACTGACGCGTTGTAGATCCGACCTTTTACAGCCAGACTAACATCACGAAGGCGCCAAAGATGGCCCAGATTGGAATAAGCCGCTCTGGATTTCATTATACGTGCATCAATCTCATCACTCACGCCACCACCAGCACTTATGTAGCTACCTAGATACACGAACTTCTCAACTACTTCAATCTGCTCACCATCCAAGGTGAGTACAGGAATAGAATCCTGCCAGTCTTGTAGAAGTGATTTGCACTCTGAAGGTGCAAAGCACATACCGTACTTGCGGACACTAATTGCCAACTGATTAAGTGCGGATTGCATGCCTTGGGCATTATCGCACAGTGAGACAATATCATCCGCGTACTCAAGGTCGAGAAGTCTTTCTCCAGGCAGCAGATCCACACTGCTATTACTTACATCCATCAGAGCTGTTTCCAGAATGTCATCGATGGCAAAGTTGAAGAGGAATGGTGAGATCGGGCAACCCTGCCTAACCCCACTGCTTGAATGGAACGAGGGAGAAAGGTGGTTGTATGCCTTCACTCTGCCTGAGGTGTTCGTATACAGGGCCTTTAAGATGTTAATAAACTTCTCAGGCACACCCTTCTTCAATAGACATACTACGAAAATAAAATTCATTAGTTCCGGTAAAACAACAATACTCCTATGATCTCGATAGAAAATTTGAATGAACAGATACACGGAGATCAGCAAATATAATTTCGGAAATAAAAAACGAATATTGAACAAGAGACAAATAGATAATTTTGTAAAGTCACATATGAAATTGTTAATTAAGTAATATATAACAAACAGATGAAATGAAACAAAGAACAACAAGAAAATATACAAAAAACAATGTCAACGTGATAGTCTGTTTTGCAATGATTGTAAATCTGGAAAACGTATTTCCTTGAATTTCTGATGAAGATTTAAATCACGCATTGCTGAAACAGCTCGAGCTGGAGCTCCGGATAGTCCAGACTAAAATGTTTTCGACAAAAAAAAGTAAAAACAGGTTGATGACGTATGTATTCATGTTTTATGAATATAATCGGCACATCAAAAGAAATGAGTACTTAAATTCGTTTTTTTTAATCAGTGTACATAGTGTTTACAATTTCAGTTTTTTCAAATTTTATCTTTCATCTGCATATAAAACAGAACTAGCTGTAATCGGATTATGAACCAGAGATTCATACTCACTATTTAACTGATTATCAGCATGATTATTTATTCATATATGTATTGAGTTGTCTAAAGAGAAACATCTGTAGCGATCTGATGTACACATAATAAGCATTTAGTTAAATCCATAACCATATCACAAAGTGACATAACAGATTGATATAGACACATGTGTCCATTGAAACAAAACGGAATGCTTATGTGACCGATGCATCCATCCTGATAATCTAATTACTTCTATTGTATGTATTTGTACACATAATATCATCACCTTTTACTCATGTACATTTTCTACTAGTATATTATTCTATTTCCGTTTGTTCATGTGAACTACGTACGTGGGTTGGTTGGTATTGCCAATCCCAAAAACGTATTCATGTGATTATTCTCTGACTGTTTCCTAATACGTTTTCTTGAAATACAACATCCCCATTACATTTGTATTGGGCTTTAATATCACTTTTAGTCAAACAGCGTTGGCCAAATCATTATATAGGAAATTAATAATGAGGATCAACAAATTACGGAGTCAGATGGGCCACAAAACACCACAACATGAAGACTCTCACGCAAGCCAACGGGCTCAAATTGCCGTGAGCAGAGCAAAACCAACAAAAGTATAGAAATGAATAAAAATAAAGACAACACCAGTTCGAGAAAAGATACACGCCAGTAGTGCAATGTTTAAAACTTTAGAGAAGATGAGCAGTGGACAACAACGGCTCCTAGGTGTCGCAAGTATGGAATCTTTATACAACTGAATCCCCCTAAACTTCTTGTATTTAGTAGGGTGATAAGTTTAAAGGGAAACACTTTGACAGTTAAACTGCTAAAATATACTTCGATACATAGATGAAAATACAATCTTTCGATCAACGTTTAGAAAGATCTATGAAAATATACTTCAACCAAAGCAGGGTCGTGAAACCACTTTTTTCAGTTGCCCGATCTCTTAATTCGATCTGTTTTATTTTCGATGACATTTGGAAACAGTTCTGAAATACGTGGCGTTATAGATTTCTTAGTTGAAGACTCCTCGGCCTTGAACACTATACTGTCATATATTTTATCATTAAACAATGCTATCCGGGAAGTTAACTCAGTGTTTTAGATATCATTAAGATTAGGTTCATTTCTCTGAGATTATGGTGAAACGAGTTATGTTGAACATAAACTTGGTCATTCAAAGTTCAGCATTGGTATAAAACGACTAAATTCAACTCCACTATTTCAATGCTCACCCAGGTTCAGTTAATTAATGATTTTAGTCTAGATGATGCCGGAACCTACAAGTCAGAACCTTTCAGTTTCAATCGCTTTACTTCGTAACCATCTTTTTCTGTTCGTCTAAAACTACACGACTATTATTCACATTGTACTTAGGCACTGTTATCGGATTGATGCTAACTGTCAAATTAATGAAAACTTACAGAAATGCTGATAAATTCTTAGAGTTCATTGTCCCACTTATTCGTTCTGATAGTAAATTGTTAGCCTATTTCTCTGAGTTTGACCTCTTGCAGGTTAAACAATAAAATGACGAATGAATTCATCTATACGCAAATATCTTAAGACAAAAAAATATTCCTTGCCTAGAAATATCATTAGTACTTAGTCTATTTGACTTTCTTCGTTCGTCATTTTTTTAATTTATAAAACATTCCTTAATTAGGAGTCCCATAATAGAACGAAACGGCCGTCCAGTGCTTCCAGGTTTTCCATAGTGGCCCAGCTTCAATTGACTCATGATTTCAACTATGAAAATTCCTTAATCAGTTTGGAATTGTAATCCCTTCTTTACTATATCAATAGTTACAATAATAAATTGAACTTGCCTCTTGTTTCTCTAGTTTTTGTTGTTCTTCATATCTATGGGTGATTTCGTTAATATGAGTTTCTAACACCATTCCACCTAATACAAGTTCATTCAGTATGTAGTGTACCTATAAAACAAAGTTTAAAAACTACTTTTTAAAAAAAGTAATAAATTACCTTATCTACATGAAAAATTAAATCAAGTTCACAAACGTTCTCAAAACATTTATCTAATGCTTCAACAAATACTTGAATTAAATCCAATATGCCAAGTTCACTTTCAGATGAGTCAACACAAAACACAAAATACAACGTTGCATAATGACGATAAATTAATCTATAATCTTGTCCACCAACTAGTCTGTAAAAGATTAGTATACAAAAACATTATGGTATCTTACGTGCCGCCTTCTAAAAAATTACAAACATCATCATCTCTTCTCGAGACCAGATGAAAAACTTCTTTGACAATTTTCTGCTGTTCATCTTCACTCTGTGATTGGGATACAGTAAACAATAATTTAAGCATACATAGTGCTCATAAAACTTTATTAATCTTGGTTTTCCATGATTATTAATGATAAGTATGGCACGAATCATCTACAGGAAATATCAAGGTGTATCCGAAACTAGCGTTGCATAAACTCTGTATCGCTGCAGTGAACTGAGAAAAACCTAAAACAAAAATAAAAGACTTGAGTAGAACTTTTATAGAAGTAATAAAAAATTGAAGTTCCTAGTGTTTGTCAATCGACATAAGCATCACCATGGGCGTTATTACAAGTTAAAGACTTTTAAGATGTTCAGTCAGTCAGTCATCTACAATGTAGGACCAGATACATGTATGAGTCGGTCCAAGTTGGTATACTTTTAGGACGTCACGATAAATTGTTATCGGACACCATAACGACGGTTAACTAGTTCATTTTACTTGACGTTAGTATTTAAAAGATCTCATAAATTGAAAATGGTTAAAATAAACTAGCAGTGCAAATAAGGACTCAACCAGATAAAGTCAACATAGGACCCTGGTGCTACATCCCATATAGAGATATTGACGAAAGAAGCTTACGAAATTAAAAGAGATACGGAGTGAAGTTCAAAAGAAATGCAATGCCAAGACACACGTCAAGATTTAAAGACAGATGAATATAACTGTGAGGAATTTTGAGCCAGATTACATTTGAAGCCATCAATTATAGATTATTACTATTCTGAGAGTCTTAATTAGAAAGCCTGTGCCTTATGATATGGTTGAGATCAATAATCAATGACTTCAACGGATTGGTCCTGCACCTGAATACCCGTTTCCGTTTTTCCCAACCTACTTCTATGACAGCCAGTATTACACATCTAGGTAGGTAGTGGGTAAGCACACATAACTATATAAAATACATTTTGAGTGTACCACTTGGTTCTGAAGTAAACTGAACAATTTGATGAAAGATGACGTTGGTGAAAAGGGGTATAAAGACAACTGTGGTAATAAATGTGTATTTAAATAAAGCTAGAAGAAAATATCTGCAGAATAAGAAAAATTCATTATATTTCAAGGCTTCCCATCAGCTATAAACGATCTAAATTTACAATAATAATATTATCATAAAAGTGTTTTCTTACATACCATAATAGTGACGTTTGATTTGAAACGACAAGACACAACATATTTGACATAATGGTTGAGATTAATTTATTTACATGTTGAGGATAGAGTTAGTGACACGATATACGATCAGGTTAAGCCTTGTCCAAATGTATGGAGAGTTAGTTTATATTTATTTGAACACATAAATACTAGTACAAAGGGGCACCGAATGCATATGCGCCACAAAGGTCACTTGGTTCGTGTGTTGTGACACTGTTCGGGTGCCCAAACCGAAACAGGTGGTTTTCTTAGGGGGCCACAACCGAAACCTACAACCAAAAGGTCTAATCCACAAGACAGTGGAGCAACATCAGAAAATGCGGTTCCATGGTGGTCGGTGACCAAAGTCAGGTGCATACGCCACTTGTATCTTTAGGATCCTGGAGCTCATGTGCACCATTGGTTTGGAATCAGGGTTTCCCAACTCTTCTAGGTGGATCCTTTTTGTCCACTAACCCGGTTAAAATGCTGGACATTCGCTTTTCGTTCCTTCAATTTTGTAAACAACACCCCCGCCACGAGAAGGCAGTGAGTAGGACTTCTTTGATAGTGGCTGTATACACATGGCCATCTCTACTAGCTTAGAACCGTACAGATCTAGTTATTATAAGACTAGGAATGTTTGTAAGGCGTTAATAAGACTAGACAGGAGAAATTGAGTTCTTAATGAACCTAAAAATATCCTCCTCACTTCAGACCTATTGTAAATACTCTTGCCTTGTACTCAGCACCACAGGGGATTTTTAAACACAATTTTTACTGATTCAATTCCAAATTTTATTGTATCATCGATTATTTGTTACCAATTAGTTCTACGTCAAGAGAAATAATCTGACAATCAAACTGGAGATTAGATTGCCATATTGAGCAAACACTCCATGATTTCAGATCGGCTTTTTTCAAAATAAACTTTAAATATTATGAAAACAAAGAAATAGGATGGCTGGGGACCGAAATCCACAATAAAGTGTATCCGAATAACAAAATTCATAAGTCCACTCGCTTTGGAGGTACATATACTAAAATTGGAACGATGCAGAGAAGATTATCAGGACTCCTGAGCAAGGGTGGCACGCAAAGTTGTGAAGCGTTCTAAATATTTTGTGGGTTTTCAAATAGTCAGGTCTTAGGAGCGGATGCTACCAAGGCTTGTGTGGATAGGTCGTTCTCCCTAGGAGTTTTATATGCATGTGCTCCTAATCTAAGAAATAAATTCTGTGAACTAGGAGCATTACCAGACAAATCAAGGCCACTCATTGTAACTTTGACGGAAACTCGGTTAGTCCACGACTTCGACATTACTCCAGAATTATCCAGATACCACTCCCTAGGAGTTTTATATGCATTTGCTCCTAATCAAAGAAATAAATTCTGTAAACTAGGAGCATTACCAGACAAATAAAGGCCGCTCATTGTAACTTTGACGGAAATTTGGTTAGTCCACGACTTCGACATTACTCCAGAATTATCCAGATACCACTACCTAAGAAGTAATAGACACAGATGTAAGAAAGGGGATGGAATCCGCCCTCTTGCTTGTGAATCCCATGATAGTGGAACTTATGAAGCCATTAGCTGTGAACTCACCATCGGATATTGTACATTTATACTTGATGTTATCTATCGCAGCCCATTCTGCTTAACTGTTGGCTTCATTTTAGAGCACATTCATCTATGGTGTGCAAATAACAGATGCTTTATATTAGGAGACTTTAGTGCATTTTATATTAGTTGGACAAAAATGGCTACCGTAGGATCTATAAACTTCTCTGATAGTAGGCTCCTGATAACGGTAATGAAGCATGCTTGAGTATGGGCTATTCGCAGGTCTTTCCAGTAATTGGACGAAGAAATATGTAGAGTATTATGCCCGACATTTGTGAGACCGCATGTGGAATATGGGATACAAGCAACGAGGCCTTGTTTCAAGTATGAGGCGGATACGCTGGAACGAGTCCAACGACAGGGGAGTGAAATGGTGAAGTCTCTCTGGTCTATCTTATGAAATCAGATTGAGACACCTCAACTTATTTCCGTTATCTTGCCGCAGATTAGGGAGTGCTATGATATTAGCTTATCGTACACTGAACAATGGCCTTGATAATATTATGTCTTATCATGTCTTATCTATGACTGATTATTTGGGAGGACATTCTAAGAAAGTTCAGAAACCTAAATCAAATAGTCTACTTCTGGAGTTCCGTTTCTCGTACCGAGTAGTGAATTACTGGAATTCCCTACCAAAACACGTAAAACCATACTTTCTGTCGATATATTCGAAATAAGATTGGGCTTACAGTGTTACAAACTGCAATGATTCAAATAAGTCAATAGACTCCCATCCTTATTACTGAAGACTGAGTGAGGCGTGCAGAGTTGCATGGAGGGTTGGTAAGTATACTTGCCGACCAAGTTATTTTCACATGGGAGACAAAGTACAGAAGCGTCATCGACGGAAGAAAGAACACGTACGTACGACTTTAAAGTGATTATGGTTTTCGCCTTATCTATAGGTAGAGTCTTCCGTGTTCAAGGATATAACCGTAAGTTCAGCTTCAAGTACCTTCTTGTGCAAAACAAGTTTCCTAGATATAGTTACGTTTTTCTTCATTACATTTTAGAATTCAAAAGAATTATTTGAGTCTCCATAGTCCAACAGGCCTGATGGAAAGAAATATTACGTAAAATGCCTGGTCCGTGACAATTGCAATTACATAAGGAACATTGATGCTCTACCATCTGCAAACTGCTCATAAAGTTCTACATTAATAAGCTTTTTGTTCTCAATAAACATTTGGAACTTATACCATATTTTACGTACATTACATTATTCGTGTGCTGAGTTGTGGGAATGAAGGCGAACACAAGAGGCGGTTGGGATAAATACAGAAGCGTTTCAAAAATGGGCGCTTAATTACATCGGTGTGTATGTAGTAAAAAAGTAGACAATGTAGTGGTTATTTAGGATAAAAATAGGCAATTCGTCGGGTATTTAGGGTAGAAGTCGGAAATTCGTCGGATATTTAGGGTGAAAATCGGCAATTTAGCGACATTTGAAAAACAGAGCGACAGAAAGGGGAAATTCCGCTTTATTTTCCCCGGACAGGCGAAAAAGCAGACATTTTGGCGCATTTCTCCCCTATTTACGACTTATTTTCCAAGGCATTTTCCCCTTTATTGGTTGTTTAGGTAGAAAGGAGGGTGAGTTGACGCAAGAAACGCACATAATTCATTTAAATTTGATAAGGAAATGATAAATAATAATCGGCAACGAAAAAGCCTCGGATAAAAAAGCAACCTGGTGACCGAAATCAAAAGTAGATAGTTCGATCCCTAACACCAAACAGTTGGTGAGGCTTCAAGGTCAGGGAAGCCGAACATTCAAATTCTGAAAGTAGACTATGATCAATATATTTGCAGCAAACTAACACAAGAAATTCAGTTTCGTTGTGTTGAGCAGCTTTTATGGGTGGTCTTGCCAACTGATGGCAGTTGATGCTGTGAATTTTGCTAGGTATGTTGTTGACAAGTATGGATTAATGCAAAAATCAATATAATAATATAAATTTCTATTCTGAGTCCTTGAAACTCCACCAGAGTTCTCTTGGAGGACTCAGGATAAGTTTCTGCTGTCATCTATTTCGTATGTTTGTTTCAGTAGTTGACTGCTTTCAAACAGTAAGAGATATGATTACAGTCCTACCTAATATGTCCTGCATCTAACTTCTAATTATTCCTCATAAGACTCAGGGTCTGGGTGATAATGGTGGCAAACGAAGTAGTTTTTCTGCCTCGTTTGCGACCGCGAACTTATATGATGTACCGTCATGATAGACCGAACCTCTGGTCATTTTCTTTTGCCTCTTTCTCCAAAAACTTGGATTACTTTCGTGATTTCGCGTCCTCTTTGAGCTTCATGACTTTCTACACTTTAATTTCAATAGCATAATTTCGAACCAATGAGTTCAGTTGTCCTGAGAAATTTACAATGATCCCGTTGAAGGGGAGAAGTACAGTCCTTTTTTGGCCAGACTCGAAAGCTGTCATCGGTTCAGAACGTTAGGCCTGAAGATACGACTAGTATTGTAGTTTAACAACTAGCAATCAGTAGCACCTTCTAAAATCGACACCCTTTTGACCAAACAGAAATCAGAAGTCAGACGAGAAGAGGCAGGAAAGATATATTTGATACGTTACCAATATATCGAGAGGCGTTCGTTCTTAACTGACTATTGGAACGTAGGAGCTGTGTCCCACGCCGAGTTGAAACGTGATCTGGTACGGATGCATGACCGAAAGCCTTCAGTTAAACAAGTCCACTTAGAGAACGTGGTCAGCATCCAATGTCGAGCACTTAATGAGCTGTTGATTTTGGGGAATTATTTACAGCTACAGATCACTCCCCCCCTAGTGGGGTAGTGATGCCCCTAAGACGTGACCAGCCAGAAGTTTAAACCCAACGAGTTTGTCGTTGGGACCCTACAGGCCTTTAACTAAGAACAAGATGGAGGTGGGTTACTTTGACCCTTGAATGCTACCTCCATCACGAGGACTGTTCAGAGAACTGTTTCAAGCCCGCTAATGAGGTGGATAAGCTAAACCCTTCGTTACACAAAATGAAACTGAACTCAGCTTTCTAGGTTAAACAACTCATTACAGAATGTTCATCCCAAGATTTTCGGTGATTGTAGCTCCTCTTCATATCGTTTTAGGACGAGTCGATAATTTTGAATGGACTGTAAAGTCCCAACAGTTTTTCGACTGGCTAAAAAAGTGCGTTTGACGTCGATCTTTGCATATCTGGACTGTTCTCACACTGTTAGCCGTTTCATCTTAGGCACCAATCCAGGTGACCTAACTACCGGCTCTGTATCATTCGAATAGAAAAGGGTTATTGCTTATAGAACCCGAATTTAACATAATTCAGAGAGAAAATTATCGTACAACACATAATGACATGTTAGCAGTCATTTACCTTCTGTGCCACTTCCAACGTTACTTATTGAGGCGCAAGCTTGCTACCAGAGCCGGTCATAAAGCTTTAATATGATTATGGAATTTTACAGACCCGAAAGGTAATTAGATCGATAGCAAGAGTTTTTGCAGGAATACGACTATGAATGAATCCAAAGGCCTTACAAGCAGCACTAGAACTCGTACGGCTTGTCACGAGAAACAGCTTAACTCCATGGGAATTATCTTTCGTGTGCAGTACTAACAGAGAATGTAATAGCGACGAAAATTATGGGAGATATTGAATGGGTTCAAAATCAGACAACCGATCCGCAAACTTAAGTAGTATATAACCATTTGGAAAACCAGAGTTCTCGGCCGTCTTCAGAATAAATTTAAGGTTTGAGTTGGGAAGTTAGATGTATATGACCCATGCAGCAATTTCTAATAATATTTGGTGGAGTGTTGCATTTTCACCATAGACCATACTATTCAAGACAGCTAGTAGTTCTGTAGTGCCATGCTTCGTTAATTGTTCACTTCGATAACCGTATAATTCTTATCTTAACGGTGCGTAAAATCAGAAGACAAGGGAAAGCAGCAACTGCAGTTTATTGTCAAATAATTCAGGCCAGACAGCTAACTACACCTGAGCAAATATCAACGAGCGAGCGAGCAGCAAGCGAGCGAGTGAACAGGCGAATAAGCGAAAGACGAATAGCAAGCAGTTACATAGGCAATTTATAGTCAAAGTTAATAAGGGGCACGGCAAAACAAAACAAGGGCTGATAATAGTGTTTGCGTGCATACATATATGGGGAAGAGTATGAGCCATCGAATGATATTTAAACAGTCAACATTTTGAATAGATTGTCATGTGCTCTAGTGGCATAACAGTGCAAAGAATATGCAAATTTTCACCATCCAAATGACGATGTCTGCTAAGTAAGTTAATAAAAAGGGCTTAGCCAAAATTGACTATAATCGAAATTGATTGTGAGGTGGTTACTATGGTTCCATACTCTGTAGTCAGCGATATCTTGGACAAAGCTCATGAAAACCTGAGATATGGAGGTCGAAACAAAATGTTGGAGGCCGTTAAACGTAGATATTAGTGGCTAAAGCAAAGGGAAGACGTATGGAATTATGTTGGAGTTTGTAAGATCTGTCAAACGACTAGGAATCCAAAAGACAGCCAGCGTGCACTATCTGTAAATATGAAACCAACTTATTCAGACAAGATAGTGGGAGTTTACATTATTGGGCAGTTATGGGAAACCAACAGAGGAAATAAGCATAGTTTAGTTATGGCGATTCACCAATAAGGTAGCTAAAAAGGTATTTGAAATGTGGGTTGATTGTCGGGGTGTCTCAGTTCCCCCCTAGAGACCGGAGTAATCACCTCCTTCTTACTGCCTCACTAAAGACAGTTTTCTGATGTCAATTACCGAAGTGAGTCAGAAGTGAAATTGCATGCCATCTCTTAGTACACAACCCCCAATCTCAGACAAGCAAATAAACATCAATGGAACAGGCATCAAGCCTATGAGGAATATCTTCAGCTTCCACCCTCATGAACGTTTGTTTCAACAAATAGAAGTTCAGTGATAATCTATAATCACCACATTTTCTATTAGTCTTGCTGTCAGGGCAAAGACATACGATCTAAGATCTCCTTGCGGCGCTACTGTGTAGTAGGGGAAACCTTGCTAGTCAACTAAGGAGGCCGACAAAGGTCGAGCTGATCACTCACTTTGTTGTATCCGTGATTAACTCGGGTCCCAACTCAAGACTCATGAAATCGCACCGGGCAGTCTGATATGTATGCGGATGTAAAAGTATTGCAGAAGCAATCAGGCCTATGTAGGCATATGTAAAGGCTATGCGTGTGGTGTGATACAAAGGAAACGTCAGCTAAAATATTGTCTGCCCTATGTCCAATAGAATCAGCTGTCTAATCTATCAGGTCAAAGGCATAATAAAAAGGCATGGTGGCGAATATTGGGAAGATGTGACTAAAATCCTCCCATGAGGGAATAATTAAGCTTTTGTGTGTGCCAGGACGATCCTGTTGCAACAACTAAAAACTCACAGGGTATGTATGAAGAATAACCATTTCTAATTAGCGATTCACGGTATCCCAGTATGAACGATTGGTGTCCAGTAATCCCAAATACTGGGATTTCAGTGAGTCTTACTACAACCTGGGGATCCAAAGACGGAGTTAATGACCAACAAAAATGACAGTAGAGAAGTAACCACAATCCACCCACGCCTGAAGGGCAGAAGATTTTTTAAAGCTACGGCTCTTTATGGTCTAGTGAATTGTTGCGTACCAATGGTATTGATGCTAATTTTTTACTCCAAATACCTCTTTGATACGGATCTGGAACCTTGGATTGGTTTAACTTCCTACACACAAATCCTGTTGCAAGCAAAAATGGACAATCACACTAAATAAGAGTTCACTCATGACTCCACAAATGTGATAAAAATAAAAACGAGCAATAGTGATCTTGAACAAAAGAGAGCCAGTTGGTATTCGAATACTGCTTTCCCCTGCTAAATTTAAAAAATCATAACTTCGATATTTCAGCTCTTTTAGATCACTTCTATTAGTATAATCCTGTATACATCCAATGCCATACCTTGACTTGTTTTTTTTACCTTGGTGAAATATATTTGCTTAGTGACTTATTAAGAGAGAATGAGTCTAATTGTCTATGCTTTATTTATTCCATCACGAATCGCTAAAGTCCACTAGTCATGAACATTGTCCTTCTCGCTCTTTTCCGTCTCTTTTCAAGCACTCTTGTGTTATACCACTGAAAACACATGTGGAACTTATAACTTCGTCCTGCATCATCACTAAAAATCTCCGTGATTTATATCGGATCACTACCAAGAAGTATAAAATAGTACGTTACGACCGACTGATCTAGACTTTAGTTCTATTCATTTTCGAATACCGATCGCTCGTCTCAGTAAAACCCCCACAAAGTGCTCCAACTCCACACTGGACGGCATAATCGTATTAACCATGTAGTGAACGAGAACACAAGTGTGGACAATCGGATGTATTTGTGCACAAAATTACAGAACGTCTTAGTAAAAGCTGAGAATCATATAGCAAATACGTCATTAGCAAAATGTCGACCAATTGTCTCAAACTTGACTGTTACTTCTGTAAATGCAATCAATGGTCTCAGACTTCATTGTTCTTCTGATTAAACACCAATCATTTTTTGGTCATAGTCTCTTTTTTGATCTTTTTAACCCCCTGCCTCCAGGCAATTCACTTTCGATTGGTGACACATGCCACTTACATATGTCGACACCAGTAGTACACACCAAAATAATAATGATTTAATTTATGAAAAGTTATCCACTGATTATATTTACAATGATCCCTACAACATACTGACATAACTTAGTATATTAATAAAGTAAAACATGTAGCGTTTGTAACAACTTGATCTTGCCTGTAAACTGACATACCTCATGTAACGTTTGTTCTTTAGGAATAAATATTATTAGTTTTAGTTTCTCAGTAAAATAATGGACTGTATACTGCTTGTGTCCACAATAAATTCATCCAATGAACCAAGGGAAGTATATGATCGTTTCTGAATGCAAAAATTACCTTTCAAAATTGTGGATACAGGTAAATGACTACTAGAGACCCCAAATTGATAAAATCTGAACTATAGGGGTTATCATCACTAGTAGCAAAACAAGCAGAAACTCCACGAATCGAATTGATGTGTCCCATTTTACCACATTTGGCAAGAAGTGAGACACATGAACTACGTAAGTAATGTTAAACAAAAAATAAACATCTCTGTAGCCCGCATTGCAATTATTTGTTGATTCGATCTCCATATTTCTGCGAGTAGGAACCATTGTTAAATAAATGGGAACTCGAACGACCCCGAAAATGAAGTTCACCACGGCGATTACCAGAAGTATTAGAAGCTTTCGACGACTGAAAATCAGTCCAATTCACTGCTTCATAGTTATTAAAATTTGTTCTACTTTATAACGATGAACTTTTAGGTTTCTAAATTATTTCTCCTTCGAAGATCTGAATATTTATCCCAGCATTCAGTCGATCATGCAGCTGTACATGATGTCGATCACCAAAATTAAACATGGCGTTCTGTTTTTTAGAAATTCAAGGATCAATATTTTATTCTTGTAAAATCCAAACTTAGGCTTGGCTGCAAAATAACTGTCTCGCTAGTTTAGATGCACCTTATTACCCCTTTGAAATCAGAACAAGGTGACTGGGGAAATAATTGTTCTAAACTTCATAGTGAATACAAATGTACATTATTACCTAAAAAATATTACCGCTCAGCTATTCAACCAATAACTTTTCCCTCAATAATCGATCTAATTTACAATAAATAGACAGATCGATAACGAATGCAAAAAAATTACTGAACGCACCAAAAAATAAGTAATGTTCTATCCTTTCAGGACAGATCAAGTAAAAATCCGTTCAAAAGATAATAGTTTGTGGCTTTATAACACAAAGTGTTTTCTATTCTGGAAAAGAGCTTCAATTCACAATGGAAATGCGCGAACACAATCAACTCAAACAACACAACCAAAAGAGGAACAATCAATATGACTGCCACTAAGATTAAATATAAACTAAAAAAACACAAATACATTTCAGGAAGAAACATAGAAATCCAGTGGAGGCAAAAGAAAAATGCGAAAACCATTATAAAATGAAACATAACAATCTCAGATGGCATCAAAAAGGCTAACAAAATGTACAACTAAAGGAGCCAATAAAAACAATTTGCAAATGTATGGATGAAGGGATTTCCGCACACAAAGCCTTCAAAATGGATCTTACAAACCTTGTGATTGTTGTGATGGAAGATTTTATGAAATTTTGCTTTTTCACGACAATCGAATATAGTACGTTTCACATGGTTTAGTAGTTGTTTGGGAGTTGTGTAAGGAGGTTAAATAGGCTTGTCTGGAAATGCCAAATGTTTTTGAAAGCTGTAGGCATCCTCTCTGATGAGTGTGAGAAAATGAGCCATGCTTTTATTATCCTTAACATCTCCCTTGGTTATACTTCGAACTTCAAATCTTCCCGTGTAATCCATAAGAGCTACAGAATTTGAACTTACAACCAACTGTATAATCACAGTCTCTATCACAATGCCAGCTTGATAACTGGAAGTCTTCGGATTGATTTGCTAACTAGCAATTCCCAAAACGGCGCAACTTAGTGCAAATAGAACTATATGATCACCACTGGACAAACTATATTTGTAATTCTTCATAAGCGCGCAACTAAGCACAAAGGAATCATCGTTTCGAACAAATACCACAGTATTTAACGATAATTTACCGATATTTCTCTCTTGCGCGTTAAATATATGTAAGTTCCTACCGGAGGTCGACGGTCATTCACATGTGCCGGACGAAGAAGCCAGTCAAGCGAAGGCCCATCCATGTAATCACTTTTCTCAGATATTACATAAAACTCACTTATATTAGCCGAAACCAAAACTTCCTTAGTTCATGACTGTAACATATTTCTAGGATTTCTGGAGCACGAACACTTAATAAGTTAAAGGAATGGAGACAGAACGAAGTATTGCCTTTATATAGAAAACTAATGATATATGTCAGTTCCTTTATTTGTAGATCTCATGATAGTGAAACTAGCGAGATCATTCGAAATTCGCTCATCTTAATTTGGTGTCATCTATCGTAGCCCAAGCTACTTAGTCGACTATTTTACTTTAAAGCATACTCAGACATAAAATTAAAGCAAAAGGTGAGTGATATCGGAAGATTTCAATTCACCTAATATTAGGTGGATAAAGATGTCCACCGTAAGACTGGAAAATCCTTTTCACTCCAACGAGTCAGGCTTTAGACGTGTCTGAATTCACGCGTTTGAGTTCAAACCAAGGATCTTCTTCGTTAGACCTCATAGTTACTCAAGTGATCGAAGATATTGCTTCTCTAAATGTTCTCCCTCTGTTAGCTAGCAACGATTATAATGTTTCGTCGTTCACGTTTAGGACTTATAACATTGTTTGGAGAGGGAGAGAGAATAATTTCTTAGCCAGGGTCGAAGGAAAGGCATTTCAAGTCTGGCAAATGTCATTGCATGAGACAATTGGATAGCGAAGAAGAAGAATAAATTTCCCGTATGTTTAATTTTCACAAATCAAAGCAAAACACTTGACAAAGTCTTAACTTAAAACTGGGGAGTCGTAGAACCCAATATATAACTAAAAACTAGATAAATGACTTTCTTGTTGAAAGGAGGCGACGTGTATGGGTTAACGGACCCTTATCAACATGAGAATCAGTAAAACGTGGAGATATTAGATGCGAAATGTCTGGTACTTTTCTTTTTTGTTTTGTGTAAATGAAATACTAACTGCAGTAACGCCCTTTGTCCAGATTTTGCAGATAATATAAATATTTGGAAGCCCATGCACAGTGTTTCAGATAAAATAATCTGACAGAACGACCAAAATTTGCTGGTTGAGTGTTCGAATAGGCAGTTATCAGAAATTAATTCTAAGAAGTGTGTAGTAATGCTAATAAGGGACTGTGACAATTTATATGACCACACAATAGATAAGAAGGTACTACCCAAAGCAATGGATTATAAAGGTCTAGGAGTCATCGTAACTAACTTCCTAACAATTATAGGTAACTGTAAATCTGCCGCTAACAAATACTTCAGTGTCTTATAGGCTATTCATGAGTCATTACGTCTCTTGGACGCAGTGATATTCAAGGTACCATCCTCGACGTTTGTGAGGCCGGATTCGGGATACGGGAATCAAGCGGAAACTCTGTTTTTTAGTCATGAAGCGCATATGCTGAGACGAATTCGACGGCAGCGGAATAAAATGGTGGAAAACCTCATTAACCTGTCTTTTGAAGGCAGACTGAGAGACCTGATCCTGTTTCCTACCGCAGGTACGAGGTGATTTAACATTTAATTACCGTATACTGAACGATGAATTTGGTATTATTGTGTCTTGCCCTTTCCCTCCTTCTAGGATTGATCGTCTGAGAAGACATTCTAACAAAGTTCTGAAACCGGGAACAAACCGTTTACACCTAGAGTTTCATTCCTCACATAGAATGGTGGGTTACGAGAGTTCTCTAACATAACACGTAATATCAACACATGTTGATACGTCCAAAGCGAGTTCGGATCTTCAGAGTAATGCGTTTTGCAGTGTTTAGTATAGGCAGATTGATCTGTAGTGGATGTCGAGTCGAAGACGGACTATGATCACCACTACAATTCGTTTACGCGCCCAGAAACGACTTGGTTCCTTTGATAGCTCGTAAATCAGAAGGCTTTACTAATCCAGATCAAGTATATTTATTGGCGATCTCGTGGTATCGAAATAATACCGAGACGTGCCAAAGAGTACAGGCAAAATGAGCAGTGCGTGAGCAAGTTCGAACCAAACAAGGCGGAGAGCGAAACAAGAAGTGAAACTGATACAGTTAAACAAATACAGTAAAACAATCTCTGGTACAATTGGTCACAATAATGATAATTGTTTCTGTTATTCCAATCGTGTTCTTATCGAGACTGGCCGGTCACTACAGATCTGTCAAAACTACTGAAGACTGAAGTATATGTACCTCCTTTTAACTAGGAACCACTTCCGAACATTAATAATTCAATATCGAAAAACACAAAGTCCACCTATGCAAACCCAAAAGGGTTTAAGCTCTAGTTACCGCTCACATTATCAAACATAGTTGAAAATCTTAGTTCGAACTTCGACCTTTTTCCTCACAAGGTCACCAAATCCGTTTCACTGAATCAGCTGATATAGTCTCGTATGATTTCTCTCTCTGTTTTGTTAGCTCTTTTGATTGGTGGACAAGATGATCTGCTTTATTACAATGAACACTCCGAAGGCGAATTGAGTGAAGGACCTCTAGAACGTCTACTTCCTACGTTGGTGAAATTTTATAACCAATATTCAAGAGAGCCCTACAGATATGTAGCATTTGACGCTAATCAGACACTACAAACTGTATCCTTGAACTTTAATATTTAATTTTTCTCACAGAATATAAAGGGTTATAAATATTATTTCTCCATTTTGTTGGCCCCCACTATTTGCCCCAAATACCAAGTGGAATACGTATCTATTGCACACTTGGGACCTTGCTTGTTAAAAGCATATGGAGTATGTTGCATTTGAATAAGCGTTGTAATACTTAAAGTTTCAACAATGTGATTTCGTTTTAAGCTTTCGAAAGGGTCTAGTGTATGACGATAGCATGTTGTATCTTGAAAGTTGTCGATCTGCTATCCCGAGAATGCCTGTAAACCTCGAGGTAATTATTTGTTAAATTCATGTTTTCGGGTTTAGTTTTATGTCTTAGTATTTATAGCATGCCATACATCTGAAAGTCCCCAGCAATATATTCTTTCAAGGACTGCCTTATTCACGACAAGCGAACTTATCATTAGCGTAGTAACTTGTTGTAGGTGGTACGTTTATTTAGTGACATTAACAGTTTGCCGCGAATGAACCAAACTATCTAAATTCGGTTGTATATCCCACATCTGGTTTATTTAAAGAAAAGCCTACAACTGAAGAACATATGGAATTCAAATAAACTCAACCAATATCCAAGTCACAATCTTCAATACGAACGTCAAGACAGTTCTACTGTTCGGAGCTGAAACTTCCAGAACTACCACAATCATCATCACAATAGTACAAGTATTCATAAACAGTTGTCTTCTCCAGATACTGAATGTCTGTTGACCGGATACTATCAGCAACAGTCTAGTGTGAGAGAATAAACCAGCTTCCATCTAAAGAGGTAATTAGTAAAAGACGTTGGAAACGGATAGGACATACATCACAAAAATCATCAAACTGCATCACAAGGTAGGCGCTAACTTGTATTCCTGAAGGTAAACGGAAAAGCGGAGGGCCAACGAATACATTGCATCGGGAATTGGAAGCAGATATGAAAAGGGTGAATAGCAATTGGGAACGACTGGAAAAGATTGTCCAGGGCAGAGTTGGATGTAGAGTGCTGGTAGGCGTCCTATCCTCCACGAGGGGTAACAGGATTAGGTAAGTAACTAAGTACGTACGTTCGGCTACGTCTATTTTGTCTCGTGTTATACAGTCTATGATTAAGGACCAATTCCAGTGACGGATCCACATGAGTTGAATACACCGTATTTCTTGTGAGCCATGAGACTGCCTTAATTAGATTCATCCTATTTGAGTGGCATAACAAAATATCATCAATCACGTAGTCATTGGTTAGTAGTATCACGAGTTTAACAAAAGGTTAATTTCCTGTAGCTAAACTAGTAAAAGGTGGAGAAGGAATGCCGAGTGCATCACAATGTTCCTTGTTTTTCTGTTGTTTGATACCTCGACGGATAAAAAACATTATCTCTTCCTTACTTTTTTGCTTTGTTTCAGTACTTAGGCTTTAAGCTGCCTGGAAATGTGGATGAGAAATATGTACAATTCAAGCTAAAATATAGAAAACAGTATCATGAGACAGGTAGTTTCATTTAATATTTGGAAATTAATACCTTTTTGCTTAGAAGATGAGATTAGGTTCAATATCTTCAAGTCGAATATCTTGAAAGCACAATTGTATCAGGTATTTGAAAGAGGTTCAGCCATTTATGGAGTGACACCTTATTCAGATTTAACAAGTTGGTATACACATTTTTAGTAATCGTAATTATCATTAGCTGATGAATTCGCACGCACTCATCTAACTGCTTCCTGGGTAGTGCCGTCTAGTAGAAGTAATACACCAACTTCGCTGGGAAAGGAGGTTAATAATATACCAAAAAACTTCGATTGGAGAGAAAAAGGCGCCGTAACTGAAGTAAAAAATCAAGGAATGTGTGGCTCTTGTTGGGCATTCTCAACCACTGGTAATGTTGAAAGTCAGTGGTTCCGCAAAACTGGAAAATTATTATCACTAAGTGAGCAGGTCAGTCTATTTCCTATTCATCAGTCTGTACATTCAGGAATTTAAATTAGGTAATGTCCCATATTATATTCTAATTTCACCCTACCTACTTTGGCTTGGACAACCGACTAGGATCACCATTCATCACGCAAACAGTATGAACCAGTCACAAACATAGAGTTGTATTCAATAGTAAAGTCGAATTTCTCAAAATAGAGAGAAATTTCATCCAGCAGAAACACTTTGTCACTATTTGCCGTATCAAATAAATGTATTTACAGGTTATACTAAAATTCTCGCCGAAGGCATAAGCAGTGGTTTTAATATTGAGTTGACAAATTAATGTAAGTGAGACCTGTACCAGTGTTTTGCATTCAGCGAAAGAAATGCAGAAATAAAAACGTTAATTAAAACCACTCTATATGGGTTATTTTGTACATAATTCTCTTCGTGTAGACTTTCTTGAAGGTGGTTTGATTTGTAGCTCAAGTAACCCCATATTGTTACAATACTGTGTACGTTTCATTAAGGTTTGACTAGTTATAAAGTGTGTTAAAAATGCATAGCAACGCTACATTCTATCCTGTATATCGTTCAATTGTTTAGATTATGAATTTTTCAACCACTGCCTCATTGAGTGAAATTGTTCGATAAACCCATCTTGTAAATTATTAACATTTCTCGTATTATTCATGTTTAACCTTTCAAGTCAACCTACAACTCATGTCGTTCACTTAACCTTGGTATGTTTAGTTTAAGGCTATGGGAACGACAGGAACCTAAAAGTTAGATCTAGACATTTAAGTCCGAAATTCACCTCTGAACATTGTGTATATGTTTTTGGTAGTTTGACTAACATATGGCTCTGTAAGCAGTAAGTTGGAAAATAAAGTGTATACGGATAAAATATATCCTACCTACATCGTGATTTTCGGATTTAGCAGTATCACTATTACTCATATATTAATTGTAGTCGACAGCCAAGTACGCATACTGCATATGGGTAATCAGTGACCTACGGAATCCTTGTGTTGATTGATGAATTAATTCACACTGAAGCTGTTCAGAAAACCATCGTCAGTAAGAATAATGATATTGGATCAAATACTTGTTTATTTTATTTACTTACTTAAACTCATAAACATTGGTACGAAGGGGCACCAAATATATATGCACCATATAAGTCACCTGGTTTGTGCGTGGGTTGTGATACTGTCCGGGTGCCCAGACCGAAACAGGTGGTTTTCTTAGGGGGCCACAACCGAAGCCTTCGACCTAAAGGTCTAATCCAAAGACAGTGGAGCAATGTAAGGAGATGCGAACCCATGGTAGTTGGTGACCAACAATAGGTTCATACACCATTTGTTTCCTTAGGATCAGGGTTTTCCAACTACCCTAGACAGACTTTCCGTATCTACCAACTCAGTTAAAGCGCAAGACATTCGCTTTTCTTCCCCTCAACTTCGTAAACAACAGTAATGCATCGAGATGAAAGTGAGTAGGACTTCCCTGGCAGTGGTTGTATGCACGTGGCCATGTGAGAGCATTTCAAGAGGGAGAGCTAACTCTCCCCACTCTCATCCGTACCATGGCATTTAGGTGTATTCATATTTTCTGACTGTATTTGTACTTGTTACAACTAACTTTGAGTTAATTGTAATATTTTATTCTCAATAATTCATGCTAATTACAGCAACTTGTTGACTGCGACGGTTTAGATGATGGTTGTAATGGTGGTCTTCCATCGAATGCCTATGAATCAATCATAAAAATGGGTGGTTTAATGCTTGAAGATAATTATCCTTATGATGCTAAAAATGAGAAATGTCATTTGAAAACTGATGGTGTTGCAGTTTACATTAATAGTTCAGTAAATTTAACTCAAGATGAAACAGAACTTGCTGCATGGCTCTATCATAATTCAACAATTAGTGTTGGTATGAATGCATTGCTTTTACAGGTACAGTCCCCAAATTATATTTTGGTTTTCTTTATGTATATACCATATTTTCTACTATATTATTCTTTCAAACATATGATTCATCAATAGATTTAAAAATAGGATTTATTAGTGTAAAAAAATGTTGAATGTCGAATTTTTTAGTCGTTAATTGCACTTAGTTAAGTAATGAAGTTGTTATGAGTTGTTAATCATAATTTTGTTAGTTATTACGTACAAGTCATCGAGTTGTGCTAGTAATTTTGAATAACCTCAATAATTCAATCCCTTGAAACTAAACTCAGACACTGGTTTTATTAATCCACGCAACCCTACTTTACAGCCTTATGATATATATATAATCTAATCACTGAAGTTATACAATAAGAGTATATATAGAATAATAGTCCATTAATAGGTGCTGGGAGTTACCCGTACTTATGTCTTCACCAGGATATAACAGACGTAAGTTGGCAAAAGCCAAACGAGCCCCTTGAATCCGTGCTGAGGTTTCGTCAGACACCAGCCCATTAGGACTGATCAAACTTCCAAGATAAGTGAAATTGTCGACGCATTCGACTATTTCACTCCCTATCCTCAGTTCAGGTGTTGACGCAGGCCAGTCCTGAAGTAACAATTTACATTTAGATGGGGAGAAACGCATTCCAAATATCCTAGCAGCAACGGTCAGGACACCAAATCCTGACTGTTTTTAAACAATGTAGACTAGTACGATGTGTTCTTACTTTGACTTAGGATATTTTCGTTAAGAACCAGCATCCTATACAATAGGAAATATTTATATTATAAATCGTTGTATCTGAATGAGAAATAAATGAATGGTGACTGCTAAGAATTATCTATGAACTGTTATTACACATATTCTGATTGGATAATTATTAAGTAACCAGATTATATATATATATATATATATATATATATATATATATATATATATATATATACGGTTCATATAGCGGAGGCTGATATTTGCGTTCTGGACTGAACGGGGTTGGATAGGCGAGAAGCTACTATACGGAGGACCGATAGGGACGCAGGGTTCACTTAAGACTGCTAGTGTTGGTTGAAGTGTCATTGATTTAGCACAGGAACAAGGTCAGTATTCTGATTAGCGATTTTTTCACGTGACATTTGACGGGCCATAGGACATACGAGAAATCGATAACACAGGCAGATATCTTTCCAGTACATATTTTGATTCACACTGCTTAATGGTTTGTATAATATTATTTAACTATTTACTTTATAGCTAAGCCTGTCAACATAAGTACTTTTTCTGTCGTATTTCAGTTTGATTAAAAATGTCCATGAAGAGTTGTGTTCTTTGCTCATTGCTAATTATCTTCAGTTGCAAGCCAAGTGTTTTTTGATATTCCTACAGTTTACTGGTATATAAAATATTGGGTGTTATGATTGTATTTGATGTCGATTTATCTGTTATGAGTACAAATTTATTCTCATTTTCGGACTAACCTACTTAATCAAATCACCCCGTTGTAAAGTCGAGTGACTTCAACTAGTTTCAATGTTCACTGAAGGCAACTGTATTTCCCATAGGATCTTTTTATAATGACAAACATTCGCTTTGACTGTCGTATAATATATGTATAAATATCATATAGTAGAATTTTTCTACAAAATAACTAGTGCATTATGGTTTTAGACTTTTAGTAAGTTTCGGCAACTATACACCACAATTATTATAAATGAATTTTAGAATTTTTATTTCCATGACGTTTCATCCCAATTTATCTATCAAATCGCCCCCAAATGCCCTGGTACGGCCGAGAGTAGGGAGAGTCCACTTTCCTTCTTGAAATGCTCTCATATGGCCACGCGAATATATAGCCTCTGCCAGGGAAGTCCTACTCACTGCCTTCTCGTGGCGGGGGTGTTGTTCACAAAAGTGAGAGGACGAAAAGCGAATGTCCGGCGCTTTAACCGGGTTGGTGGATGTGGAGGATCCACCTAGGGGAGTTGTAAAACCCTGATTCCAAACCACTGGTCCACATGGGCTCCAGTATCCTGAGGGAACAAATGGCGTATGAACCAATCATTGGTCACCGACTACCATGGGACTGCATCTCCTCACGATGATCCACTTCCTTGTGGATCAGACCTTTAGGTTGAAGGCTCCGGGTGTGGCCCTCTAAGAAAACCACCTGCTTCAGTCTGGGCACCTGGGCAGTATCACAGCCCTCACACAAATCGAATGAGATTTGTGAGGCGCATATTTATCTGGTGTTTCCTTGTACCAATATTTATGTGTTTAAATAAAAATAAAATAAATCTATCAAATCCCAATTTAGTTTTATCAACATGGAATTAGTCATCCATGGTGGATCTTCTGTTCAAAGTATCTGCTTGATCATGCGGTTTTACTTGTTGGTTATGGAGTTTCCGAGAAAAATGAGCCCTTCTGGATTGTAAAAAATAGTTGGGGTGTTGAATGGGGTGAAAACGTAAGTTTTTTTTCACTCGCATAACTGATAAAAAGCATCTTACTGTAATCATTCATTACTTAAATTACATTAAATCAACTAGTCTTTATTTTTTGATGGACTTTCTCAGCTAAATAGGTTCATTACTTCAGATAAATAATAACCGCCTTTGGTGTTTGTCGAGCCATTCTATCGTCCTATTAACAGATAAGATTGTGTAGCACATCTTACCATAATATCAGTTATCGCGCTGAGGAAGCTGTCATATTGTCTATTAAAAAATGGCAAAAAAAGGTGGACTTAGTATATCGAGTATTTGAAAAGAAATCTCCCTCTCATCTGTTTCTTTCAAGATAAATATATACTAATTCATTAAACATCAGTGTGTACTGATGATCTTATCGTAATTCGGTAGTTATTACATCCGGTTTTACTTAATTGTGTATAAAATAATACAAATCAGCACATAAAATAAAGATGTTTGATATGTTGTTATGTTAATTCGTCGATACGATTAAAGTTGTAATATAAACCGTCATTTTGAATCACTCATTACAGTTTTATACTTCGACTTGACATGGAATTCTGTCGAAGTACGTGTATAAAATCCATATAAAAGCATATTATGCAAATGAATAGCACTGAAGAGCGTTATTTGCATCCTGTTACTAAAGATAGTCTTACTACAATACTTAATGAGTGATTATTGTTTATCAATATTCGTTTGAATTACCAAATGCCCTGGTACGGCCGAGAGTGGGGAGAGTCCACTTTCCTTCTTGAAATGCTCTCATATGGCCACGCGTATACAGCCTCTGCCAGGGAAGTTCTACTCACTGCCTTCTCGTGACGGCGGTGTTGTTTACGAAATTGAGAGGACGAAAAGCGAATGTCTTGCGCTTTAATCGGGTTGGTGGACACGGAAAGTCTGTCTAGGGTAGTTGGAAAACCCTGATTCCAAAACAATGGTGCACATGGGCTCCAGTATCCTGAAGGAACGAATGGCGTATGAACCAACTGTTGGTCACCGGCCACAAAGTTGAGAGGTCGAAAAGCGAATTTCTGGCGCTTTAACCGGGTTGGTGGACACGGATAGTCCACCTAGGGGAGTTGGAAAATCCTGATTCCATATCAATGATGCACATGAGCTCCAGTGTCCTGAACGAACAAATGGCGTATGAACATATTGTAGGTGATTGGCTACCATGGGACTGCATCTCCTTACGATGCTCCACTTCCTTGTGGATCAGACTTTTAGGTCAAAGGCTCCGGGTGTGGTCCCACTAAGAAAACCACTTGCTTCGATTTGGGCACTCGGGCAGTATCACAGCTCTCACATAAATCAAATGAGATTTGTGTGGCGCATATTTATCTGGTGTTTCCTTGTACCAATATTTATGTGTTCAAATAAATAATAAATAAATAATACATATATCTTATGTACACTATTTTATCTGTGTATATTTTCTTTTATTTTAACTTTCAGGGTTACTTCCGTATGTATCGAGGTGATGGTACATGTGGTATTAATACTGTTGCTACGTCAGCGTTGATCTACTAGGGAGATTGTGCGTACATGTGTTTCTTATTCCATCCCAAAACTATTTATCTTATTCCTAACAGAATCTCAATTCAATTCCGTATTATTTTGTTGAAAATACTTTTTTCCAGATTCTGATTTTTATAACCCCCCACTTCTCTCATCATCCTCCTACATTTTTTTAATTAATGAATAAACTCCACTTGGAATCTCTGTAAAACGCTCACTTTTCGTTTTTTTATTTTGATGGTGGATGGGAAGGGGGTGAATAATCTCTTTTGAACAATTGCCTTTCTAATTTCATTAATCTCATAAACATTTTGTATTGATTATTTTTAAAGACATTATGCTCAATGCTTTAGGTCACAATTTTCTTAAATATAACATTCAAACAAACGCTACAACGGTGTTTTCTTTATGCAGATATGAGATTAAATGCATACCAAATATTATCTGTTGTACAATGATGATATCCAAGTAGGAAAAGGTTTTTTATTTTATAGAGTTGAGATCGTAAGTCAATTGAAGCTAGATCACCATCGAAAACCTGGAAGCACTGGACGGCCGTTTCGTCCTATCATGGGACTTCTCAGCAGTGCGCATCCACGATCCCGCACTCGCGGGATTCGAACCCGGGACCTATCAGTCTTGCGCCAGAGCACTTAACCGATAGAACACTGAGTCGGTATCCAACGGTTTTAATGTCTAACTTCAACCGATCCACGAAATTGTTTATTTTTATTTTTATTTCGTTTAAAAAAGCGATTGTTTGTGATTCTTTTGGTTGTTTATTTTATGAAATTCTGACGAGTAATCCATATATAGGGAGCAGTTTTCTAAAGTTAACTGTTTCAATGTACAGACTGAATTGTAATCTAAGCACCGTTGATAATTCGTAGCTAATAATGTCCAAATTTCCAGACTGAATTTCAAGTGATGTAATTCTGATGTAATTTGCTGTCTTTCATACCTGGAAAGCTTTTAACGTACATAGTCTATATTGTTCTGTTACTGTTCAGCAAAGTGACATTTTAATCGGTCAGGTTTTACCCTTACGGAAATTAGATTGTGATTAGTTTAAATTAAATTATGTTTATCATCCCCTAATTTTTCTTATCTGTGACAAAATGTTTATGATAATAATGTATAAGGAAGCTGGGTCAGACATTAGTCAGTAGTATATGCAGTCTCTCTAGCAAGTGCGCAAAGGGATGCCATAAAAGTTTAATTTTACGTAACTTTGGGTATGTTGATCCTATCTGTTTCTAAATAATTCCAATTTGTGGAGATTTACTTGTCTCATCTTCGCTTCCGTCGTTCATAGTATATTCCAATATTTCCAGAAATTAGGCTCCTCAACATTAACTGTCTAAACCGATGATTTTACTGTAGTAGTTTTCATAGACGATGTTGTGTTCATTTAATCTACAATCATCTAGACGGTGAATCAGTGACCAAAACGCGTTCAATGTTTACATCAATATAAATCATTGGTATTACTGGCCTTGCATAATTTATTCGAGTCATCATGGCTCTCGCTGGAATAATAATTTGTTTAGAAAGAACCGTTTACCTCGATATTTTATTTTCATAAAAAGTGCTGAACATTTCGTAAATTTTCCCATAGTTTTTCCCAAGTTCCATCAGTAATTCACGCAGCTTAGTTCGCATATCCGACAGTGAGTGCAGCAACATAAATACTGATCCTTTTATAAGATTTATAATGGACTAAAGTTGTTAAAGTTTATCTGGATTCTATTTTCGACTGTTTTTCTCTATTTTAAGAACTAGTTAAAACTGTTTGGATAAATAAATTATCCATTTATAGCTGCATTTGTGAATTAATTATTCTAATTTCAAATTCGTTGAATAAACCAACCTATGGTCAATCAGTCACTAGCACAGAACCCACTAAGAATAAGTGTACTGGCCCTTCGATCAATGCACCAAGAGACAGTAATAGTTTATGAGTTGAGAACCAAAGGATGGGAATTAATTTTTATTGTATCAGTAATCTAACGATGAGCAATAAAGTTCACAAGGGACAAAAAATGGGAGAATGGATGGTTAACAATAAAACTGAATATTTAGTAAAATAATGAGAAATTCAGCTACATCACTGCGAATGATTCCCGTCCGTATTACTCGACTGTTTTAGGGTTTATTAGAAAAAGCGTAACTACATGTTTGAAGAAAACTAGTAAGTTCTTGATCATTTATAACACCTGTCAGTGAAAGAAAATGTGCTAACATTAATACTAGTTGACAAGTGGTGAGGTGTTATGGACACGATAAGATCATCTAGAAAAAAAGTGTAAGTGACACAAATAAATTGCTTTTTCGAGTATATGAGCCAAGTTAATCCTACATTACTTGTTCAGATTGGAAATCTTTATGAAAAACTTTAGATGTAGTAATTTCTACTCAGAGAATACCTTGGAAATCTCTTAGAAATATTTGAATATTAAAGCTTTTCTGTAGATGCTTGCGATTTAGTCTCAACTTAACTGTCTATGAAACCAATCTATTCTGTCTTGCTTTTAGTATCGTGTCCACTATGTTATCAGCAAGTCTGTTAATTAACGATAATCAAAGGCTGGGACACTACCCAAGCACTCAAACCTAAACAAGTGGTTGTTTTAGGGCATCAAATTCTTGAGGTCTAATATAGGAGGCAGTGGAGCAACATCTGGAGGCGCTACTCCATGGTAGCCGATGACTAAAATGGATTCATGTGCCATTCATTCATTCATGATACTGGAGCCCTTGTGTACTTTTGGTTTGTAATCAGGTATCTCTAGCTCCCCTAGGCGGATTTTCCGTATCCAACAACTTAGCCATTGATAACATCCTGGAATTATCTCTAATAAAAGTAGATAATGGTGTTGTAAATTGGTTACCTGGAGAGAGAATTTTTGATCTTAAGTGTTCGGATGACATTGTGTTACTTTGTGATGATCTATGTGCTACAAAAATTGCTCTTAACTAGTTGGAAATCGGTATCCGTAGTTATAACATGTGGACCTCATAAATATAAAAACATTTTTACAAAACGGACAGAAGCCGGTATCCTCACTCATTCATGGTGATGAACCTCTAAAAGTAGTCGAAAGTTCATGTGTCTAGGTAGTTGTATAAATTCTGGTGATGACTGGACTGATGAGATCAATGTACGTATTCACCAGTTCACACTATTTTTGATACTGCGTAGGTATATAACGCGACTACGGTCACAAGAAATATTTGATAGAATTAAACATCAGTTAAGCAGAAGAACTTATTCTTGCTAGAATAATTCCTTCGGACAACAGAAATCAATGGTCGCAGTTTTCAGCTAATAGTTTTGACCTGATATACTTAATGTGGTCGAGTTTATTTTTACTACGAATTCCATCTTGCTTTATTGACTACCAATCCATATTTCCTAATTATTATTCATCCTACTGATGAATTATGAAATAAATCTGTTTTTCTAATTGATCTCTTATTAATACTTTAGTAAATTAGCATTACTTTATATAAACGAATTAATGATACTTTATGGAATATTAAGTAGTATTAAATGGGATTTCGGGAGTTAGGATCTAAGAGAAGATAATGAGTGAATACATCTGCGTCATTGAGATCAATTCTGAGTGACGTTATCTAACATCTTCAGCCACTGGTTATGATAACTGCACGGATCCCAATCAGGTAACCAGAGGTTGTACTCAGCTTTCATGTGAGTAATTAATCGGTTTTTGTCATTCTTGTTGCCAAACCAGGTCTATTTAAAATCCAGATCGAGGAAGTTGACTAAAGTGAGTGGCGAATCTGATTGTCTGAATTAGATAAAGTAGACACACGTGGTTAAACTTCTGATTTAGCGAAGTGTACTTTGTTGCTAATCTGTCATTCAAATGACAATCTACCAAATCATTCGATGACTGAGATCAGTGGGTCATCTGGCTGATTAACAAAATACTCTGGGTTACCAATTTTAAGTTACTCATGTCTGGTAATGACTTGAGTTATCATCACACCTCACAAATTGCTTTGGGGGGTTCTAGACTAGAGCAAAATACTTGTACAGTGCCCTCTATTTGTCAATGGTTCTATAAGTATGGTTAATTCATAATAATAGTCATCTTCAGCCACTCAACCTAAAAACCAAAAGATATCTGGGACGTTAATTATCAGTTACATGATTATTTCAACGGCAAGGGTTGTGTTGAATTTTCATGTTGTTAATGTTAAAGAATGCATTTGATCAAACTTTTGGGAAACATGCATCCTATCCGGATTACCTCGATGTTGCCATTAAGTCACACACATTTGTAAGTGTACTTGGATAGTAGCTATCAGTGAAATACAAAATGGTTAAAAAAATCCTTATGACTTGGTGACAATATAGAGGAAGTCTGCACATATATCAACAGGGTGTCATCAATTACAATCCTTAACATCAGTAACGGAAAGATTCAAATAACCTTTCCAAGTACATTAAAATTCACCTTTCTCGAACAAGTAATCAACTATATGAACTCTATAGTTGATTGAACACTACGTTGTGTGTTTGGAGTGGAAAGTACACGAACACTGAGACAAAGAGACATCCAGATAACAAGTCTTAAATTGAACGGGACACGCATCCTGTATTCCACTGCTAGTCACTATTAGAATCCCTAAATATTCCAATTACACGTTTATTTGTTTCAAATATGAAAATAACTGATTACTCATGGTAATATTAAATCTCCTTATCAATTTACTTCACATCTAATTCTTCATTATAGTTTTTTTTTCCTGAATATAACAATCAATCTAATGCACCAACTATTCATGTGATCCACTGAAATGATACACTTTAGTATATGTTTACATATTTTTTTGTAAATACCTAGTAAATGAGTGCATAGTTTCATGTGATATTTTAACATGTTAATTATAATGACTATTATTAAAGTATATACAATCACTAAATTAAAAAAAAAGGAATGTACAGTTCGATCATTCCAACTCTATTGTGGTAATCTGAATATTTTCGGGTAATCAATAAATTTCTCTTTTTTTTACAAAAAAAAATAATGGGTGAGTTTGAAAAGATAGTTATAGTTAGTTATATAAGATACCCTTGTGAGCCAGGGTAATTTTGTATTGATTTTTCAGGAGAACCAGATACCATTCAGACTTTCACGTGACAACGCGAATAGTATAGCTCAATCCCGTTTAACAGGAAAGCCAGATACCTCAGTTAGAAAACATAGTGTTACGAATAACCAAATTAGATAATTTTACTGAAAATACGTTTAATTGTAAAGATTTCATATTGTTTTTTTAGACAAAAAATCATTCATACATGCTTCAAATAAAAGTGAACTATAATAATTTTCCAGTTTTGATAATGAAATTTCAATGAAATTACCCTCTTCAACTACAAATTTTCTGAAAGAGGTTTTGTGGAGATTTTTAGTAATTTTATATAGTTGAGATCATGAGTCAATTGAAGCTAGACCACCTTGGAAAATCTGGAAGCACTGGACGGCCGTTTCGTCCTAGTTTCAGACTCCTCAGCAGTGCGCATTCACGATCCCATCTCGCGAGATTCAAACCCAGGACCTATCAGTCTCGTGCGCGAGCGTTTAACCTTCAGACCACTGAGACGGCATCCACCGGTGTTAATGTCTAACCTCAACCGATCCACGAAATCGAGCGACACACCCACCATTGTCTTCAGTGAGTTTATATTGTCCTAACTGTAGGCTCACATTTGATTTCTTAACTGTTGCAATATTTTTTGCCGTTGATGAATCACGGTGTATCAAATATCAATTTTTTACTCTATACAGTACCGCAGATGTCTTAGATGTGTACTTCGCAAGAGTTATTGTTTATAGCTTATTGCGTTACTGGATTTTTGAGCTTAAACAATACAAAGTACTTATTTACATTCTCTCGTTTTTGGGTTGGTGAATGGGTATTCGGTTGTTAGTTTGTTAGGTTAAAACACATGTTGCTAAGCTACTCAACTGCATTTAAATGAAAAAGATTGGATTTATGTTCAAGTCAATTCTAATTGTATTTCAATGACTCAATAGCATGCAGGATATCCGAAGCCAATATATGCAGTAGCTGCGTCAGTGGGAGGAGGACAAATTCAGAGAATTTTCATTCAATGGTTGTTCTGAATAATGATAGTGGAATCAAATGTTTTCTAAGGTCTTTAGATCTTTAATCTATCAATTTTGAAATGAAATTGGAAAAGACCAGAATTACAAGAAAAAAAGGTTAAGGATAGTCATACACCTATGGACGAAATTTTCAAGATCTATGATCTATTAAAACATATGCATTTCTATCGAATAGGAATCTAAGTGTAACTTATTACCTGAATTCGGCATTACACTTTCGGATGTCATTGAAATCAGTTACTTGTGATCATCGAACTACTCAACACCTTTCTCTGAGATGTTCATGTGATATACTGAAAAGTTGATACGTGAGGTGGCTGTGCGAACTTCCGTTAAGCAATGATGTCTGATAACAGTATTTATGCCGAAAATGATTAAGTATACAATTGGTTTTACCTTGTTGTGTGTTCTCAGGTAGGGATTACCAATTTTGTTCGTACGTCGAGGTTACCAATTTTGTTCGTACGTCGAGGTTACCAATTTTGGTCCGTGTTCGTTCGGCGAGGCATCCAATTATGTAGTACCGTACTTCGTTCATAGTTTACCCCCATAACCGTTATAATACTAATCTTAACGATGCATAATATCAGAAGGCAAAAGGAAGCGGCAACTACATTTTTATTAACAGATGACGTAGACCAGCAAGCTGTGAGCACATGAGCAAGTGTTGGCGAGCGAAACAAGACAATGTGTAGTGGAGATGGCTGGGAAGCCAACTCGAGAGTGAAGCAAAAGTGATGCATATTGGAGATGGCGGGGAACCCAACTCGTTTTAAGCAAGCGTTAATCAGATTTATAGCAGACAAAAATGAATGACAGACATAAGATAAATAAGATACGAAGTGTGTATACACATACGCTCATATAAAAAGTAGTCAAGGTTAATAAGCGAATGATTAACAAGATCAAAATATGACTCATAATGTATAGGTGAATTAGCTTGGCCAGAAGCTAGAATAAAGTATATGGGCTTAACATATAAACTGATACTACAACCTATTTCTGAATCTAACTAAGACTGGACTGATATGTTTGTCTAACGTACTAAGGTTAGAGCCTTGTTTCCCGAATATGCTAACATGACACGAAAATCTGAGCATCCAGTGTTAAAACTGATAATAATATGGATATGCTTAACACTATCTGCCTTTCGAATTCAAGAACTGTTTTTCGAATAGAATGAACTAATGCCTAGTTTAACTCTAAAGTATAATGTGGATTCGTTCAGTTGTTTGATTTAATTTCCTGAATACATCCATTATTTATCGAGGCTTATAATCAATTAAATCTCAGTGTTTTGACTTGGCTAACCTAGGTCGCTTGGTTAAAATTTGAAATCGAGTTATCTAATCTAATTTGTCCTGCTTTGAATTTGGGAAACACATAGAAAGCGGAAAGCAATAGACTCACTTTTATCTTCGATGGAATAAAACATTAATTTCTTTCGTCAAAATGCTTGAATAGTTGAGGTTTCAGAAATACAATATAAGTTATTCTAAATCTGTACCACTTCAGATTACTTCCCAGAGTAACAGTGAATTGTAAGCGCTTTCTGTTTGAACAAACTGTTAACTTAAATGGGGTTGAAACAACTAAAATTCAAGGTGTCCAGTATCTGACAGTTCGCATAAGCTTCTTAAGGAGTAGAAAACCTTTCAAAATTGGTGTAATTAACAGACGAAATCTCTGATGTTAACGATACATTTTCTGTCTGTAGTCCCCATTGTATCGTTTTTCACTAACTTCCTTTTCGTAATGCCTTTCCTTGGATTTTAGCATTTGGCTTATATTTTCATCTTTTCCAAGTTCTTTTCGAGTTGACTTTCACCTTACTGTTTGTGCATTGTATACTATGACCAACACAATTAAGTGATCACTAGTGATTTTCACGTTTGATTTATCGTATTTCACATTCAATAAGGATTACTACCCTTTTTTATTGTTTGTATATAATAAATAGTTTTAATTCATCTGGATATTTACTTGTTCGAACAGTGATTCCAATATTTAACCTAGAATTGGAAGGAATTTGGAAGTTGATTCTGGGATCAACTGATCACTTCAACCAGATCAATTATCTTAATATTCTTTTTATTGTCATAACGATGAGATGACTCGACCTTGTTACATCATTGTTTACATTTGTCTTTCTGTATCCATTAAGCACTCTTATAAAGTGTACTAGATAGGTGTCTGGGTTTTTTTTCACCAGAGTTTGAATCAAGTTTAACTTAATATGTGTGATACATGAAATAAAAAGTACTCTATCTAGGTTTTTCAAGAGAAGAATGAACAGCAATTGGATAGAACTAAAAAGGAAGGCCCAGGACAGGGTGGGTTGGAGAATGCTGGTCGGTGGCCTATGCTCCATTGGGGGGCAACAGGTGTAAGTAGGTAAGTATTTAAGGTTTTTCAAAAACTCTAATCTAATTATTATAGATATGCATGATAAACTTTCCATTTTCATTTTTTAAAATCATGTCTACAGGTTGAATTTGAGAGTATTTGTGAAGGTAAACTTATCCACAATAAGTTGATTTGTTTGTTTTATTGAGTTAAATATTTATTATTTACTGTAAGCAAAGATGGATAGTGACTAGCAGTGGAATCCAGGACGCGCGTTTCGTCCTATTTGGGGCTTGTCAGTTGGATGTACCTGCATCTCAGAGTTAATGTTCAGTGAATTTATTATTTACCTTTAGATCAGTCATCAGATCGTATAAAACTTTAACTATTGATCCATTTGAAGACGTTAATTTTCCTGAAAAAAGTTGAATGATTTATTTCAGATAAAGGGAGTGTTTATTATCCTAGGAACAAAACAATCCTTTTCATCTTGTCTTTAGAAATACAACAATCATATGTAAAACTACATCAGCAGTAGCATCTACCGTTTGCAAGATAAAAAATATAAAGCTCAGAAATAAAATGTTTGTGAGTTTTTGTCGGTATACTTCACTAATAGGTATGGATGGGTAGAGAAAAGAACACTATAAGATGACGATCTTGTAATCTAGTATCAACAACACTAGTCACTTAAATCCAGCATCAAAATATCCTTGTTGCTTTGGAAAAAAAGATTGAGTTGGAAGATTAAGCTATTTAAATTCGTTTAAATATGTAACTTTTAGGTCGGTCTTTATAGGGAACTAATATTAGTTGAAGAAGTTGTGAGTTCAATCAACTATGTTAGGTTTGAGACAAATACCGTTAATGGGAACTAATGGATCAAGTCTCGGTAGTATAAAGCCATAACAAGTGCTAAATTTCTTAATTTGATCTCTATTTTGGGCCTAAGGTGATCATTTCTGAGAAATCCCAAACTAAGACAACACAGTTGCATAGTGTCCCTTGATAAAAATAATTTAAGTATGATCATAGCTATCATTTTTCAACCACCTTGCCTAATCCTATAATCTATGATTGTAATCCGGTAACATCTGACATATTTATAGACTACTCTTTAAGACACAATTTACGCTGATGAATAAATCTAGTGTACAGAGTCACTTAGTTTAGCTACACGACATTATTTTTACGGATAGATGTAGCGTATACGTAAATAATTCTCCACATATTTTATAGAGCAGCTAATTATATGTATTGTATTGATTCATATGAATTATTTTAATATAGGTAACAACTTGGATTGCGCGCGAATATTTAGCTTTATCTATCCAATATTATTATAAATAGTGTAACTTGTGTAAATTCTATCTTAAATGAAAGTTATTGTTATGTCCCGATAACAATAGTGAATGGGAACTTTGGGATCCATTATGGACCAATATTATGCATAAAGTTTTTTTTATCGTAAATCGCTAAATAACTAAACTATTCATATTCGTGTTCCCCTTATTATGAGCTTTATTTTGACCTATAGACTATTACTATACGACTTACCATTCTTGAGTTATTCCCAGTCTATCGATTACTGCCTCCCCTATTCACAGCCACACTTGACCAAATCTTGTACAAATGTTATTTTCTATTTTATTGGTACAATGTGGTCAGCCTGTTTGGTATATAAACTCAGTATGTTTGAAATACAACGATTCATACCGCAGAGGCTTTTATCGGTGTTCTGGACTTAACTGGCTGGGCTAGGCAGAAGCAGGACCGATAAGCACTCTAGACTACTCGTACGGTTTTCGTGTGTCACTGTTCCAATCGATAATTCGCTGCTCTCTGATTGGCGGTCTTATCTCGACACACATTAACTGGGGTATCCACTCGGCCACAAGATATAACAGTTATACACGAGTAGAATGTTTAAAAACCTTCAACAGATATGTAAATATTTTGTAACACTTACTGCACACAAAAGTTATGATGTATTTGTTCTATAATTGTATGAAAATTACTCAATACTTCATAAAATACACACGAATTTCCCAAACAATCTTTGAATTCATGGAATTCAGTAAAAAGTAATGTTGTAAAGAAGCTCCTTATGTCTGTCGTGTCATAAGTTGTATTTATGACAGGTTGGTCCAAATTGTAGTCATAGGGAAAATAAAAGGGGACTGTACAGCCATTTCGTCTTAGTATAGGGTTTCTCAGCAGTGCACACTCAACAGCTACACAAGTTGACACCTCAGCCTTCAGGCCTCTAGGCAAACGCTTAGCTACTAGAACCAATGTCAGCGTCCAGTGGTACAATTCTAACTTTAATAAATAAAAAATATATATCGCAAAGAATACTTAGTGTCAACGATGACAACTAATTCACTCCAGATCCGTCTGAATATTCAATTATTTCTAGTAGCTTCGAAATACACTTTAATTCCATTTAACTTATGTCTTCGAGACAGTATGCGATTCAATATAACGTTGCTAAGTATATCGGTTATTGGTACTAATAGTTACCTTAGTCATAAGTTAGACTGATCAGCAATAAATATTTGCTAATTATGATTGTTAAATAATATAAATACTTAGTGTTATATACTAGGAAAAAGTAAGTACTGATAACTTACGGAACCTCTTATTAGACTATTATTCTATTTATATTCCTATGGTATAACTATTCGGTAACTGGATTATCTATGTCTATATTCATCTTATTATTAGCTTCATTTTGACCTATTGATTATTATTACATGATTTATTGTTCCTAAATTATACTCGGTTTATTGAGTACTGTCTCCCACGCTTCCAGCCACGTTTGGCTTGATTTTGTACAAATATTATTTTCTATTTTATGGTATGATGTGGCCTGTCTGTCTGATATATAAACAAAGTATGCTTGAAATAAACGATTCGTATTGCCGAGGCTGATATTGGTGTTTTGGACTCAAGTGGGCGGGTTGGGCGGATAAGGACCAATAAGGACGCTAGATTACTCATACTAATCGAACGTCATTGTCACAGTGTGAAGGTCGTAGAAGTCGTATTCTATTGGTGGATAATTTACGCGAATTACGTCCTTGTTAAATTCGTAAGGTCATAACGAATCAGCGACGACCTTGGTCAAGTCATAACAATTGGCTACAGCCTAGGCCAAAAACATAACACTTAGGAACTTATACTAGCGGGCATTCAGTTAAGATACTGTCAGGATAAAAAAATTATTCACAGCAGAATTATGCTTTTATGTGATTTTTCATTGTTATTATTGACAATAGACCAATCTTTTATCGGTGATATTGTGAAGCAAAGGAAAATGGTTTATTGTCAATGGTGTTCTATCGGTTAATTTACAGAACTAGAATGCCAATAACACCTATATGGGGCTGTGACTTTACACCGTTACTGACTCTCACTTTAGGATAGGACGACTATCCAATCCTCCTTTATATTAAATTAGTTTCTTGGTCGGCATCAGATTGTGTTGAAGAAATAACTAACATTCAAATGGTACAAACGTTCTCTAAAACTGTATAAACCAATCATTTAGTGTTATATTACAGTGTCTCACAATGTAGAAATGCATAAATGATTGAACTTCAGAATATGAGATACATATTCCATTTCTATAATTCTAATAAAAAACTAGACATCAGTTTGAACTCATGGGAGCTAGAGATATAAAACATTGGATATCAGTACTGTAACTACGTGGTTACATGCGTCTTCTAACAGTTGAGGAAGACTTATAGACACTTGATCGTACATCAGTTCAAAGTAACACTGTCAAGTTATTTTTGGAAAATAATGGAATAAATGCTATGCATAACATTTATTATAAGAAAAAATTGTACTTTCAGTTGAAATCAAATTCTTTATCAGAAGAGGAATAAACACAATCATACCGTTTGTTCTAATCGGATATGACGTAGAACATAAATATATATGTAATATGATCGATTATATTTCACCCCTTTAAATAATTAAGTCCAGTATCAAGAATTTGATATAGATGAGACAATCATGCAATAATGAAAACGATTAGTCGTCTGAGTAATTGAGAAAGTATTGTATAAATGACCCAGATTTATTTCAACAAAAAGACAATAGTTGCATAGATGAAAAATACAATGTTCGCAAGCCAAAGTCCACCTAGTAAACAAGTTACTTTTTATCAATTCACATGAACGTATTATTCTAGCACCTTGACAAAGAATATTATCCAGCAAATAAACGTCAAATCAAACCACTTTTTGAAATCTTTACTGAGATTTTTTTTTCAAATATCAAGTCCTATAGTTGACCAACTTACTTCCTTACGCCTGTTACCCTTCGTGGAGGAGCATAGGTCGCCACTAGCATTCTACATTCAACTCCATCCTCGGCAATCCTTTCCAGTTAACATTCATCTTTTTCATATCTGCTTCTATTTCCCGACGTAATGTGTTCTTTGTCCTTACACTTTTCCACTTCCCTTCCGGATTCCAAGTTAGGGATTGCCTCATGATGCAGCTTGGTGATTTCCTTAATGTATATCCTATCCACTTCCAACGTCTTTTCCTAAGTCCCTCTTCAACTGGAAGCTGGTTTATCCTATCCCATAAAACGCTGTTGCTGATAGTATCGGGCCAGTGAATGTTGACTATTTTGCGTAGACAACTGTTTATAAATACTGGTACCTTCTTGATGATGGTTGTAGTAGTTTTCCACGTTTCAGCTCCGTACAGTAGAACTGTCTTGACGTTCGTATTGAAGATTCTCACTTTGAAGTTAGTTGAGAGTTGTTTTGAGTTTCATATGTTCTTCAATTGTAGAAATGCGGTCCTTGCTTTGCCAATCCTCGCCTTTACGTCTGTATCCGATCCTCCTTGTTTATCCATGATGTTTCTCAGGTACGTGAATGTTTCCACCTCTTCTACAGTTTCGCCATCAAGCGTGATTGACTTGGCGTTCTCCGTGTTGTATTTGAGAATTTTGCTTTTTCCTTTGTTTATGTTGAGGCTCACTGATACAGATGCTACTGCTGCATCGGTTGTCTTCGTCTGTATTTGTTCGTGAGTATGGGATAGGAAAGTCGACTCCTCGACAGGGAATACGAACCCGGGACTTCCACGTGACAGGCGGAGATACTCACCACTATGGTTGACCAAAGTGATATAGAACTATCTTGAAAACGGATAAATATCTTAGATCTGTGATATGCTTTTAAAATAAAAACTTGGAAATTTTTCAGATCTGATTTGTGTTTATCATAGTGTTTACACAGATGAAAAAATCGAACTAATTGAACTCATGAATTTCTTTATTTCAGGCGAACTAATTTTTTTATGAGTCACATTCTACTTATTGTCATATATCAGTAGTGTATATATGTTTACTAAAGTTAATTTAATGCTTTGAAGTCCTTGACTAAAAATGAGAGATCAATTCTTGGTTGTCAGTGCCTTTTCTTGTTGAAAATGATTTTAAAAGAATGCAACAATTGAACTTCATTTAAAACTGATTATTAAGTGTGTGGTGAACAATTTCTTGTTTGTCTATTCCTTAAAGTGTTGATTGGATTGTATCGATCAAGTTGTAATGTGGACAATAAAGTAAGTTATTCGATATTACGTGAACTATGTTGGTTTATCGAGCTATAAACAAAGCATTAGTCACTGGTCATCCATCAATTAATTTCAATTAATGCACCAATATGAATGGAAGATAATTCTGGGTTCGTAATTGAAAATACATAGTTCTTTTTATTAATAAACCAGGTAATTAGCAATTTGAAAGGAAATGTACCAAGTTCATCAAAACAAGTGTTCAACTATCCGAACTGATCGGGCGTTTTGAACATTTTTTTGGAAAACTAGGTAAGTTTTCTCAGTGGTGACTACTGAGTGACCAGTTAGTTTCAAATATTCTCAATCTTAATGGAAGTCAGTCAAGACACGAAGTTTCAGATTGTGAAAGCTAGCGACACAGAATCGAATATGCAAAGAATCACTAGTTTGTTCTGAATTGCATGTATATCTTGCTGAAAAACGAGAAACAGCACGAAACTTAGATCAGTAGTTTCCTTTCAACTACTTAGATAAAAATTCATTTCAATACTTAAAACGTTTACTTTCTAAGTATACTGATTAAGTTATAAAGTAATTTATTCAGGAAAGGGATTCTTTACAACAGGTTCACTTTCAACATTGAAAAATGGTATATATGGAATTGAACTACATAACTTTTTGATAAGACTACGGATATATATCTGTAAGTCGACGTGGTCACTGTATTTATTTAATTATATAAACATTGGTACATGAAAGCACTAAATATATGTGTGCCACACTTCATCATTTGATTTGTGTGAGGGCTGGAATACTGTCCGGATGCCCAAACCAAAGTAGGTGGTTTTCTTAGAGGGCCACACCCTGAGCCTTCGACCTAAAGATCTAATCCGCAAGGCAATGGAGTAACGTAAAAAAATATTCTAACTAAACCATTCTGTCCAAAATTAAAAAAACTATAGTATAAACTTGGGTTATAAAAGCAATTTTTTCAGGTAATCATAATACATATCATGTGAAAGAATGATTTATAATGTGAAACGACAAAAGGTAGAAAATATACTCCTTTTACATGACGGTTGAACATGTTCATGATAAGTTCCTCTGTTTTGAAACCAAGAAATCCTCAGCAGAACAATTCATTCATGTGAATAAAAAATTATTCCGCCTTTGGAACTTTATACTGGTCCCAATAGTTTTAAAACTGTCCTCACATTTCCTAAACACTGTTAGAACAAACTCTATTAGGAGGATTTATGAACAGTAGTCGAATTTGCTTACTGTCTGAAAGCCCTGTTAGATCATACCAATAAAATTCACAGAGTAACTGTTATGCATTAAATACCCGTATGAATAAGGTATACTAGAATTAAAGAACAATCAGCCTCTATGGACTTACTGGTTCGTATGATACCAATTAACATTGACAAATGCTCCTTTTGTATAAACTATCTATGCACTACTTGTTTATAGCATTTATCATAAGTTTCTACCATCTAAATGTTCCCTGAGATGTAGGGAACAAAAGACGGTCACTATATTGTTTACTTTTATTTATAAAACAAAATAAGTCTTTGTATCGTAGACGTAATCAGACATTTCATACATGCTGAACAATGCTGTAAATATGTGTATTGTGAAAAGAAGCAATCACTATCCAGTCATTTATATCAATAAGTAGTAAATTTACTGACATAACGAACGAATAATTATAGTTGAAAACGTCAGTTAATTGTGGTCTAGCTTCAGTTGACTGACGCTTTCAACTATGAAAATACGAAATCTCCACAAAACCCCTTCTGATAATGAATATTTATAGTTTACTATCATATAAGAAGAATTAGTTGCGTTGAGTTTATAACATTCGTTATTGATTGGGTATTTTATTTGGTGTCAATCCGGATTGAACATAATAAGTGACATTAAAGCATGATTCGAAGATTTGCTTTAAAGTGGTTATAATATCATTTAGTTCATTGAAGAATAGTCAATATGATATTGCCTGTTCCACAGAGCTAATCGATCTTTATAGAGTACGTTTACAATTTTGTCACTAAACAATGTAACTTGACAGTGCATTTTATCAAATTAATCAGTCTTGTGTATCCGCAGTCTAAAAAAAATAGTCTCGATTTTTGCTTGTTTATAAACCGTTATCAAGTTTAGACGCAGCCGACAGCTATCACTTTTGCATTATCGAAGCCTTTTCTTAATTTCAGACAAAAGGACGCGGTAAACGCCACAGACAATTCACAAATTAAGGTCTGTAACTAATTTTTGTATATCATTTAGTAAAAATAAGCTATTTCAGACAAATCTTTGCTTTGTGAACTTTGATTTTGGGAGTATCTCAATTGGGTGATTTGGACGCTTCGATGGACTTAACACTCACCTTTCCCATAGTCAGCATTGTACATAAAACTAATAAACGTTCTGTATAGGAGATAACTTTATTTATAAATGAAACATTTATCAATATAATATTTTACAATCAGTTTCTATCTAGCACCTAACATAATACGAATCAGTCACCTATATCACTGAAAAAAATGATATCAACTTCAAAAAAACCAGATGTAAAAATATCAATTACTCTAATGTTGAATGTCAAATTTTTCATAGTTGGAAGCGTGAGTCAATTGAAGCTAGACCATCATGGAAAACCTCGAAGCACTGGACGGCCGTTTCGTCCTATTGGATGCGCACTGCTGAGGAGTCCCATAATAGGACGAAACGACCGTCCAATGCTTCCAGGTTCTCCATAGTGGTCAAGCTTCAATCGACTCACGCTTTCAACTATGAAAAATACTAAATCTCCACAAAACCCCTTCTAATACGAATGTCAAATTCATTGCTGAGCTTTTAAGGGTCATTAGATTATTGAGTCACGAATTCTAACATTTCTGTTCACTTGATTGACAAATATTGCAAATGAAAAACCGCTTTTCTAATTACTACGTTCTGAAGAAATCATCAATAAGCGAAAGATTTCATTATATATTAGGCATTGAATCAATGATTTTCTCATAATTAGTTGGATATGGATGATGAAATATGTGAGCTATTAAAATTACTAACTGGTATAAATTGGTTGAATATGTACGTAAATTGACAAGGTAGTCAGCCAATCAACTGGGACTTCTTCGATATCGAATGGGATGGAGTAATCGTCATGAAACTGTTGAGTACGACATCACATTAGTTTGTTTCTGTCACCGACTTACGATGTTAACTTTGAGAAGATATATCTCCTTACAGAGACTGTAACTCCAGCAGTTGTTCACCATTTCAAGTCAAAGACTCTTACATTGAAACATCTAAGCAACTAGTGATTTACTGTGACAAGAAATCATTGATGCAAATTAGACTTTGGAAAGTAATCAATGCCATATATTGTTCGGTTCCCAATACTGACCGAATTGTTTCTCTCATGTCATAAACTTATTTACCAAGTCATATATTTCAGGATTTCTGTGTATTGCACTTGGTGTCTGACAAGCGATTAGCATGCGGGAATTTAATATGCTGTTCTTTTGCAGCCCGTTGATGTTATAAATACAATTCAAAACAACCATATTCAACGAGGATAAAGAGTACATCGACTTTTACATATAAATCTAGTAAATTAGGTGCACTGATTGATCATTGAGCACTAACTAATGTATGTTTATCTGGTCCTAATCAGATTCTGCCGATCAAGTCTCTATATGGTCATTGCTCAAAGTGACTCGGCACCATGTATACTGTTTTCATTTAATTGGTTGGAGGCGGTTGGCCGAAATCATTGAATCTAGGCATTAAGCTACTAGGCATTTATCTTGGTATTCACTTAATTAATTCCTAGTAACTGCTCAGGATTGATAACCAAGCAGGATCTCTTTGGATAAACATAACGTTAAATGATACTATCAGTTAAATTGCTTTGATTCTGTTCGTTACAGTTACTCAGTAATATACGTCATAAGGCTTTTCATCTCTCACCCAAAACACCATTGAAAATATCATGCTAATCATATGTATTTAATAGTAAGGAAATTATGATTCGTTCTTTAAAATTGACTTTCAGACATATATGCCATTCGCATTTCCAACGTTGAATTCATGAGTCGATCCCGGCTAGACCACCAGTAAAAGCCGTTCCATCCTAATTTCGAGAAGTGCGCATCCACGATTCCGCACGCGGAACTCCAGTCCGGGACCTTCAGCTTCACTCACAAACACTTAATCTCTGGACCACTGAGCCAGCATCCAACGGTGTTAATGACTAATTTCAATCGATTCACATTCAACACTGACTATTGATTAATTTGAGAGATAATTCCATATTAGACAAGTTTATTAACTAAACTAGCTGAATATTTAAATAAACAACTTCCTTCATGATATAATCATTAAAATCTGATCGTTTCTATATAATCACATAAATAGTTCAGGACTAACATTAGTTAATGGGTTTCTTCTCACTAAAATAAAGTACATTACATGTGACACAAGTAACGCTTAAAATATAGTATGATATTTAGTGATAAGGAAGTTTAAAAACAATAGTAGTAATAAACAAAGTAATTAATGGTCAGCTTATTTAAACTAACTACCATGTTTTATCAGTGGTTAAAACGTATGAATCCAGACTTGATATATCTTATTAATATATCTATTAACAATTATTTAACGTCAAGGACAAAACAGTCAGATTAGTTATTCTAGTTGGATATTTAAGAGGTTGGCTGATAATGGAATGTTGTGAAGATGTTTTACTGGAATTTAGGTAGGAAATGTCTTGTTATTTACTGACCATTTATGAACTGTGTTTGCGAGAACTCACATATTTGGTGTTAATGACAAGAAATATATATATAACTTCTAGAAGGTAACGCAAAAAGAGAGAAAAAAGGGTGAGCATAAGCTGAAACATCATACACAAAAATCCTTTTTTCTCTAATCGAATTAATTATAAAAAAACGATAGATGAAACTCATACAATCTATCGGTTAAGTGTTCTGGCGCGAGACTGGTAGGTCCTGGGTTTGAATCTCGCGAGGCGAGATCGTGGATACACACTACTGAGGAGTCCCACAATAGGACGAAACGGCCGTCCAGTGTTTCCAGGTTTTTCTCGGTGGTCTAGCTTCAATTGACTCATGCTTTCAACTATGATCATACAATTTTACTTGTGCGGTAATCACAAAGCAGAATAAATCAATTTGAAATAAGATTTTCTGATCAAAGGGTTAAGTGAAAATTCAACATTCAGAAAAAACATGAACAGTCAAATAGGCAGTAAGCCTAATCCTCTGCTTTACTGCAAACATTTTCAAGGTCTCGAAATGTGAATTAGACAAATTTAGAAAATTGGTTTAAGGATATGCAAAATACAATGGAAAAAGCAGGTCTTTCAATTTTTTATCATGAAGCAAATACATGTAGTACATTAGAAAGTGATAAAAGAAAGAATAACAAACTAAATCAATTCAAGTGACAAAATATATCAATATGATTGTCACAGTTCAATCATCAGTTACTAAAGTGTAGAATTAGGAAAAGATATCACGTATTCGAATAATGTTAAACCACTTACAGCATTTGACGGAACAGATCTACAACCGACAATACTAATGTCAGTGATTTGAAATGACAGTGAATTTTGGAGTACGTATAAAACTGACCCACTTGATCCGTGCTAAATATGTTGGTATGACTTATGCTTCCAAAAACAAGCCGAATAACTACACCTTTATAGTATCAAGAAAATATTTATTCAAACACTTAGAGATCGTTTCATTTCCCACTATAATAATAAGTATTTGAACAGACAGGATATTTGGTTGATTTACTGAAATTTCTATAGCGTAAAACCTCCGACAACGACAGATGCATTTTTCTAAATAGCCGAATACTGTATTTTGTAGTGTGTACAACAATAAGCGCAATCTAGCTAAAGTGGTCAATTATGTTAATCACATATTTCAACAGCAACAATAATGACATTGATATAATTAGTGATAGGAATATGAAGGATAAATCTTAAACTACGTACTATATCTTAGAAATGGTGAAGAGTTGTAGTTCAGGAGGACAATTTCGGTAGGATTGAGTTGATTGAAATAGGTGGTGTAACGTATAGACGTATTACTAAATCTGAGTGCACACTGAGATGAACACGGATCAACAATCAAACAAATTTATAACAACTAAGTTTTGAATAATGTCAAGCTTCCGATAAGTCATGTCAGAATTAGTGTTTACTTCATTAGGACTAAATTGAAAGTAAAAAGAGTAACTTTAGATGCCACATTTAAATGTCCCATTCTCAAAATTCATAATCAAGTTACATAGAACTTAACCTATCAAGAACTTATAACCCATACAAGATTCATAATTGACGTTACCTTCTAAAAGGCCATATTTTATCAGTTACCCATCAAGGTTTATTGTAGTCCCATACTTTTTACGAAAAATTCTTGTTGAGCGTTACTAATAATTAATTATTTATTTTGAGTATTTATTTGTATTCAACCCAAAACCATCGTACAGTGGACCAAATAATCAGTCAATAAGTTATTGCAAAATATTTTTACAGAATGACGTCTTTCTTGTTGGTTAAGAACTATCATCCTATGAGTCAAGTTTCCACTGAATATATAAATACATTTAAAAAAACCCAGAAGATATATTAGTTCATACAGATATTTTATTGATACCATTTGTCAACACTTTTTCAGACACCTTAACGTAGAATATACCTGATGGAAGTGTTGAAACTTGTTTAGTTGTCCTAATATTACTGATGGTCCAAAAGTACAATTAATAAAATAGTTTCCAAGCATAATCATTATACTCATCAGGAAATACAAATGAGGTTTTTTAAACTTGATTATTATTACTCAGAAGCACAATGAACGCGTACGTCTATCTAATCTACCCGAGTGAAGTTTAGCACTACACGAATGAAAACCTTACGTGCCATCAGACAGTAAATTATAACATAAGCGTCACATTATATTAAACGCTCAAGAATCTCGGTGTGATCACCAACTCTGGGGTGTAGGTATTTCCAACCGACGAGTCTCAAACAAGATGAAACGATTTGATTCCACTGATGGCCGCTATCCAATCATAATTAAAAATACTTGCGTCCTGATGACAATATGAAGGTGTTCCCCACAGAATATATATATATATTTATATAATTATGAAATGGTTTTTAGAACTCTAAAAATATTTGTAATATCTCAAAGAGTAAAAACGTAAATCTTTGATGTCTCGTAATTTTTTGGGTGGGTGTATGTACTTGGCAGAAAAACTTATTTGACCTAGGTTTTGTGTTATTTTGGAACTCTTCAATACCATGCATCTAAAGTATTGAAGGAACTATTGCTCCCCCGTAGGATCCTATCCCTTGTCACCCAACTTCACAGTTCAAAACGTCACCAAAGAGCCATCCAGTTTGCGACTAACCTACTATCAGACTGGGAGTTTTACAAATGACTGATCATTGTGTAGTAACCAATGTCACTTATCTAGTCCCTTAGCGCTGATCGAACTCGTAAACTTAAAGCAGTTACTTTGGAGAATAGTTTTCTTCACACAGTTTTCTTACTAAATGTGATAGAACTTTTGACCACATTGACATAAAAACACAAAGTGACATGTTAAAAGATAAACAGAAACTACGTGACAAAATAAGGAAAGACGAATTCCAGCTGGCATGAAATAAAAATGTAAAATATAGTGGGAAGAGAAATTAAATAACCTGACAATCAAATATTTTATGAAGGATTCTAAAGACATCGCATCAGTATTACTTCGGAACAATTTATGGACACAGTTTACTTGCTCTGTAGAGATGGTATAATAAGAATAGAATCATAAATAATGTTTCCTACTATTTATATTTCTCATGGTTTCATTTATGTTGTTCATTGTCAATAACTGATAATACAAGTTTGTTTAGATTATAATGTTAACTTACGGGTGTAAATATTAATTGTTCACTGATTGTGGTTCATAAAATACACGTCACTGTCAACTTTCTGTGTTCTCTGGTATTGCTGCCCACTTGCCTGGGTTATAATGAACCTGTTACATTCATAGGCAGAGCCCCAAACATTTGTCTGATAGATGTATTGTTGAGACATTTACGCATAATACTCGTTTTAGACGTAACTTTTAGTGCATATAAATTGTTGGATATGTTAGACATTAAGATACACAACATTTGCACACTACTACCTATGTAACTATTTTTATTTGTTTCCGACAATCCGCGTTTACGCATATTTTGCAAATTTATTATTTTGTCTGGCTCCTTTTATTGATAAGTTTCTATTTAAAATATTCACTTGGTTTTATCTTTCCTAGATTTAATCAACAACTAGATTCTTGGAGCTCTGTTCACATATTTTCACACTTAAGTTTTTATCCAAGTTATCTTTATGTAAGAATCGTAACAAATTTGTGTGGGTTTATCGTGAACCGTTTTAAGACAAAACATATGTTATCAATCTTTTAGGAAATCAACTAGTGAAAGGTTTTGAAGCAAGTATTTGAAACCAAACCTATTTCGTTGTAAGATAACGTAGATTACAGTTTCTACGGAATAAATATGCATATCCGAAGACCCTAAAACCCCATCAAGTTTTCATAAGGTAATTCCTATTATTTCTACCCTTGATATTGGCCATTCTGGATACTGAAAGCCAAAAAATGTATCTATTGAAATTTAAACTTCTCATACCTATAAGGCAAATTTATAAAGAAAAAGAACTTTGGCAGTTTGGTTCCAACCGTACTCAAATTCAGCCTACTATCAATCAATTATACTAAGTACTCTGAGTGGTAAAACGTAACCTCATAACAACCTTACGGCAACAGGTGAGTATATTAACTGATGAAAACTTCGTAAGAGCTTATATTTCGCTTTACTATCTGTCTTACTTGAGGACGCCTGAGCTATGTAGCTCTTTCTAAGTGCAAGTATGTAATTTAAACTTCAGTCCACTAGACATGACCCCAAATCAAAATAATCTAAATAATAGAGGTAATAATTAGGTCAACATGTTTAGAAAAATGAATTACGAATACGAAGAAATAAAATTTGGCATAAATCTCACTCCCACTGAGTTTCCACAGAACTCATCAATCTTAGCCAAAAAGACGAACACACAACTTTAATTAACTAACCCTTAGATTTCCCAAATCCTTAATATGTTCACATATAATTGCATAGAACATTCCAAATGTGAAAACATATGATAACTAAACCAAAAACCAGAGCATATCCCATCAAGTTATCATAGCTTACCACAACACAAGTCCAGTAGGATAGAGGTAACAAGTTAGAGGTAAATGACAAGTAACGAGAAACAATAGAATTTGGCGAATTAATACATTCAAACTACTAGGGTCGGTTTTTAAGCATTTCGTTTGTGATTTTTTAATACTAACTTCACTTTCTTAAGGACCAGGAATAATGCGAAGTATTTACGCTGTCGTGTTTGCCTTTTTCAAATGTAATTTTACTTCAATGAACATCATACGTCACGGTGGACGGTAACTTTGCATATATTACACACTAGCCAGTTAATTCACTTGATCTATAGCATCAGTTGCTATGTTAAGCCCATATACCTTATACTAGCTTCTGAACAGGACAATTTATCCATTCTTCTTGAGTCACGTTTTGACCTTGGTAATTATTTACTTGTCAACCCTGACTGTTTTTGTATGAGCGTATGTGTGTATACACTTTTTACCCTATTCATCACGTCTGCATTTTATTTCTACCTGGCTATAAATATTGATTGACACTTGATTAAACAGAGTGGGTTCACACGCCTCCACCGCGCGTCATTTTGATTTGCTCTTTTCTATTCACTTCATCCCTCTCATTACGTGTCCAGATCAGTGAGTACACAAAATATATGCATTCAAAACTTCATTTTCTCGTATTTGACATGTTTAATCCCGTTATACGCTAAAGCGAATTAGGTCGATAATTTTATACGAGGATAGACGATATGTATATTTCAGCAACCATTCATACGATCTACTTGGAGTCAGATTCAGGGCCACAAAAGATCTAGATTCATAACTTTAATTATGGGCTTTCTGTCGTTGAACTCACATTGTAATTGGTTTCAGATTGTTTGAAGCTGGAATGATCACATCACGAACGATAGTCAAATCATCTGGTCCTTATAAGCTAACCCCGACCGTTGCTGCTACCTTGACGTGGTGGCCGGTCTTGCCTATCGTGATGAAGCAATCGAGCTATGCTGGCTGGAACAATCGTTCCTCGAGGTCCTACCATGCCAGACAGGTCGGTTGAGGAGCGGTGAAACTAAAAGCAGCAAACCCAAGGTCCGAAGGCGAAGTCGTACTGCTGACTGTACAGAGGTGTGACAGCAGTAAGGTGTTTCCTTCAGACAACCAGCATGACAGCGATGCTGCCTTCCCACAAGGAGTTAGAAAAGGTCGACCCTAAAAATGCACATCTCGCCTTATCCCACGGATATCCGTCTCCGGCGGTAAGAACCTTTGAAGAGCGGAGCTAACACGAAAACTACCCACAAAAAGGTCGTGTGTGACCGACCTCAAGCAGTTATCCCTTGGGCACTGCGGTCACGCTCTCAGGTCATTAAGACCACTTCTAACCCAATTTCCTTTTCAGGTACCTCTAGAAGAACCCTTCCACGGTGTGGGCAACCGGGAAGTGATAACTGCCCCAATACCTCTAACAGCACTCAAGACCACTGTATTCATAATCAATCTCATTCTTCAATTCCTACTATTCCTTCTACCTTGACTTTCAACACTAAACTTCCTCTTCCGGTTTCCTCCTCAAGTGTCACCATGGCCAACGATTCTAGTGCGCGAAACGCTGTCCCAGATCTACTAAAACCTCGCTCCAAACTACACATTGGAGCCTTCAACGTACGTACTTTAAGTCGAATCGGTCAACAGGCCTCCTTAGCTGAAACCCTAGAATCTCGTACCACTGATGTATGCTGCGTCTCCGAAACACACATACAGGATCCTAGTGCGGTCATTCACTTGACCTCACCTCGCCAAAGTGGACAGCTAACGAAATACACCCTCCGTGTATCTGGCGACCCGTTGGCTAGTTCTCGCGGACTTGCAGGTGTAGGCATAGCACTAAGTACAAGGGCAGAACAGGCACTACTAGAATGGATCCCCGTGAACAGTCGCTTGTGTGCTGTCCGGCTAAATGGCTCCGTAGGAACTCGGAAGGATAGGGATACACGTCATTGCCTTTTCGTCGTTTCTGCCTACGCTCCCACTGACTGCATCCCAGATGAAGTGAAAGATGACTTTTACAGAAAGCTCTCTGAGCTTCTTCAGAAAGCTAAGCGCCCAGACATAGTAGTCGTAGCGGGTGACTTTAATGCCCAGGTAGGCAGCCTAAATCAAACAGAAAGACATTTAGGTGGGTATTTTAGTATTCCGGCTCAACGAACCGATAATAGTGATCGTCTGTTGCAACTATGCTCAGACAATCGTTTATTTTTAGCAAGCACTAATTTTAAGCATAAGGAGAGACATCGTCTAACATGGCGACCCACCTGCACCAAACCAACGATGGACTCAAATAGACCATATTGTCATCAGTCATCGTTGGAGAGGCTCAATAGAAGATTGTCGCTCGTATTGGAATACTTGTTTAGACTCTGATCACGCCTTAATACGAGCGCGCATTTGTCTGCGCCTCACTGGACGCAAGGAAACTACACTAAGAAGACCCATTAGGATTGGACTGGAGGACGAGAAAGCCAAATGCGAATTCCAGAAACAACTGAGTTCACATCTAGGCAGTTCTGTAAACGAGACTGACCCAGATGCTGCTTGGAAAGACATACGAACAGCTGTGGAAACAGCAGTAACATCTATTAGTTATTTAAACCATAGGGCTCCAAAAAACCAGTGGATTTCTTCTAAGTCTATTTCACTGATGGATTCGCGTAAACTCATCCCATCAGGCTCTGAACACGACGAAGAGCGTAAACAAATTAGATCTAGGTTAACTAAAAGTCTAAGGAACGATCGTGAGCAGTGGTGGGCAACGAAAGCAAAAGAGATGGAAAAGGCAGCGGCTGTGGGCAATACCAGGCAACTATTCAGACTAATAAAAGAAACCGGAATTAAGAAGACAAGTGTAAGTGAGACAATCTCGGAAAAAGACGGAACCCTTATCTGCTCTCAACCCAAACGTTTAGAACGATGGGCGGAACACTTTAAGGAGCAGTTTAGCTGGCCTTCAACTACTGCAAAACTACCCACTATTCCCAGAAAACCTGAATGGAACATTGAAGTAGGCCCCCCGACTCTAGCTAAAGTTCAAAAGGCTATAAGTAATCTGAAACGAGGAAGAGCAGATGGTCCAGATGGATTGGCTCCAGAGGTCTTTAAATATGGTGGTCCAATTTTAGCGATTAGGTTAACTAATATTCTGGCTAAAATCTGGGAGACGGACGTAATCCCATCTGACTGGTCACAATCTCTGATTGTCCCAATATATAAGAACGGGCCAAAATCATCCTGTGATAACCATAGAGGGATTAGTCTGACTAACATAGCATCTAAATACTAGCCTCAATAATTATCGGGCGCCTAACTAAGACTCGTGAACTGCAAACACGAGAAAATCAGACTGGCTTCAGACCTGGTCGTGGCTGCATCGACCACATATTCACCATTCGTCAAGTTTTAGAGCACAGACACGCTTATCGGCGTCCGACAATGATAGTTTTTCTTGACTTAAAAGCAGCATTTGACTCTGCAGACCGAAAGGTTCTGTGGCAGTGTCTGTCATTGAAAGGTGTACCTGAGAAGTACATAAACCTTGTGAAGGCTCTTTACTCGAACACTACCAGTTGAGTGAGAGCTTATGGCGAACTGTCATCTGATTTTACAACCTCAAGTGGTGTCCCGTAAGGCTGTTCACTACCACCATTTTTCTTAAACATCATTATAGACCTACTGCTGGGAATAATGCTCTCATCATCTGAATTTTCGGGAATCTTTCTCTTACCAGGAGGTTCACTTATCGACTTAGAATACGCAGATGACATAGTCCTGTTTGGTGAAGACACTGACAAAATGCAGAGTCTTCTGTTGAAACTCAGTAATAATGCCAGGATGTTTGGGATGCGTCTCTCCCCATCCAAATATAAATTGTTACTCTAGGACTGGCCTGCGTCAACAGTGAAGTAGTCGAACGCGTCGACAACTTCACTTATCTTGGAAGTCTGATCAGCCCTAATGGGTTGGTGTCTGACGAAATCTCAGCACGGATTCAAAAAGCTCGTTTGGCTTTTGCCAACTTATGTCACCTATGGCGAAGACGAGATATCCGTCTATCAATTAAGGGACGAGTATACTGCGCAGCAGTTCGCTCTGTTCTACCTTACGGCTGTGAAACATGGCCATTAAGAGTAGAAGATACTCTTAGGTTACTAGTATTTGACCACAGATGCCTTAGAAATATTGCTCGCATCTGCTGGGATAACCGGGTAAGTAATAGTGAGGTTAGACGCAGGGTATTAGGGAATGATGGTAAATCAGTTGATGAGGTCCTGAATCTTCATCGACTGAGATGGTTGAGCCACGTGTTACGTATGCCTGAACACCGATTACCACGACGCGCTATGCTGACTAGTGTAGGGGATGGTTGGAAGAGAGTTAGAGGTGGCCAAACCAAAACATGGCATCAGTGCTTGAAGTCACTAACTTCTAGTCTGAGCCATGTTGGTAGATGCAGACTACCTGGTTGGGGTCCGCGTGACTATCGTAACCAATGGTTGGAGACTCTAGGTGACATGGCTCAAAATCGATCACAATGGCGTATGTGTATACACTCTTTATGTACCCTTAGACCTTGAGATTAAGATTGCTTCATAACTGTTTCCTTCCGATACTATATCCTTATATACAACCTTTCTTTATATACTACCACCACTAAATTAATTACTTCTATGAATCTGGTGTTCATCTTGTTGTGTTAACGAGGTATGGCAACTTGGACCGATGCATATATGTGCCTGGTCCTACGTTGTCGCTGACTGACTGATTTATAAGCTAACATTTTCGAAAATAATATTCAGTAGAAATGAATCTAAAATACAAGAGTAAGGCATGATCAAAAGACATAGAATAATAGTGACACAGTATACTACAGGATGAGTCATTTCTTATCTCATTTATATTACTTGCACAAAACATCAGGAAAATCAAAAGAACCCAAAGTTATGTAAGTTTTGAATTTAAGGCTGAATTAAAAAGTAGGTTTAGTAAATTTACATATCCTTTAAGATTATGAGGTAGATTTTTCACACTTATTATTTTTCTTGGAAATCAGATGAGCTTTGATTACATGCCAAACTAATAAGACAATATTAAAACCAAATTATGGCATTTGAATATGAAAAAGCCTTTATTAACCGAATACAAATGAAGCACAGTAAAATCTAGTTTTGGGTTTATCATTTAATAGTAAAAGACGTTTTCACGGTTTAAAACAAGTACAACTACAATACCGAAATTTAAATGAAATTCCATGTATGAATAATTTATAAGAGTAGCTTAGATAAACTGATAAAAGTATAGTTTTTAGATGCTATAGATATGGATTGTTTATCTGTAGCCGCCAAATACGAAGTTAGAAGTAAACTACCGGCAAAATATAAGCCTTATGAGATCATATTTACGAGACTAGAATATACTTATGCAAACAAAACCACATGCGACTATTAGGCTCGATGATGAATCACCAGAAGTGAAGAGTATGAAGTTAGGTTGCTTCCTCTGAAATCAAATCTAACTAAATAATGAATCAAATATACGAGTGGAGAATGAAGTAAACTTTGCGGTATACGAGTAAGCAAAAAATTAAATTGTAGATACTCGCTGTTGCATGAAATACTGGTACAACATAATACGAGATCAGATCAACTTGTATCGTTGGAACACCTAACTATTCTTATTATTTTAGAGAAATCAGATTGAAGCCACGGTCTATCCCATAGAGTTACTTTGCAAATCTTACTCTGAATAGAAAATAAACAGCATTAACATAAATAGTCATACCTCTCCATCAGTTAAGTCACAAGAATCCCGATTAGGAAAATAAGTATCCAAAACATCTAAAATGCGCATATTAGTAAAATGTCTTAGTTATCTTACGAATGTTGTTGTTGGCCGTTGTGCACGATGTAGGGGAAAACTTAACGAAAAATGTATAAAAAATCCCCTGAACAACCTGTTAAAACGGTAACTTATAAAGGCAGAACCTCACCTGTGAGGTCACATTTACCAACTTAGTTATGACATGAAGACTGCTGTTGCCATACTCAGAGTTGAATTTATGGGCTACCTTGGCCAACTCATGACCGAATTTTTCTATGGTCGCGTTGTTCAGCTGCAGTTTCCTGGGTGCCCCAGGCATCCCTACATTTCCTGAAGTAAGCAATACAAAAGAAGATACTACAAAAAGGTAGCAAACAGGACCCATTCGTTAACACAACAGCGATGGCCTTCACTGTTTTTAATTAGCGGCTTTTGTTTCAGTCCTCAGTGGTCGGTTTTAAGAATGGGTCGAGGAGCCTATGTTTATTATTTCAGCTCGTGTCACAGTGAAGGTGTAGTATTTTTGCTAACTGATGACTTGTTTGAACATGATTGCGCGCTTAGTATGAGTTCCAAACATAACACGTTCAGTTGTGTTCTTGTATTTCTAATTGCCATATATTGCATTATTTCGGGAGTTCTTAGTCAGCACATTAATCCGAATACTTATAATTAACACAGAAGGTTCATCCCTCCTTAAAATATTGACTAATGAGACTGGAATTATTTGTTCGGGTAGGGCTTTTCAGTCATTGATCACTCGATGAGAAAAACGTAATCCCGTTATGAGTTTATTAGTTCGCAGTTTTTGAACATTCTTGATGTAGCCTTAGAGATGATTAGTTCCGCAGAGAGCAGAATGATATGACATCCAAACACCCAAATCGTTATTAAAGATACGAACTACCAATACAAAGTCACCTCGCGTTCCATGGTAAGTGGAAAAGTTAAGAATGTTTTAAGCGCTGAACATTTAAGTGTGTCAGCATCCTTGATAAGATATATATGATCTGCTTGGATTCAGTACTCCAAGTGTGTTCTCACATAGGTGGGGTGTAAGATTCAAAACATATCTTCTTCAAAGCATGTGTATGCTTATCGAAGTGATCGTAACGCTTGAAAACCTTTGGCGATTGCTCTAGTACTTATGATTATTATTAATAGCTTTGTTCAATATCATTGTTCTGATACAATATAGAGTTCTCAGAACAAGGCATTTCAACAAAGTTTATTTTACAGGAAAAGAAACATATGAAAGAAACTAATAACTGAATAAATATACATAAGCTATCTGGAATTGAGTGGAAGTTTTTTTGAGATTTGAGTCTGTACAACCTTTTGAATTAAGAAGTTTGGGAATACTATTTGTTGACTAGGTCAACTCTAACAACCTGTTCATCACATAGTATGTTGGCTAGATAAGGTATTGTAGAACGTATATACTTTTGCCTGCGGGCAAGAGATATACAAGGATAGAGATACTAATGAAGTGGATACTTAGTATTTGACGAGTTAGCAACTCTCAGAATTTCGCAAAACTTTAGATTTCTATGTATAACCATATTATTAATAACCATGGAAGATTCACAGCACACATTGCTAACTGCCTTTAGCGCTCTCCGTAATACAATAAAGTCGCTTCTCAAAAATCCGTTAAAAGCAATGGAGAGCAGTGAAAAATAATAAGTAATATGCGACGATTGACAGATTTTAAGAGTAAGTGTCAAGCAATCTTAAAAAGCATGCAGCCTCTGTTTGTAGTAAGTCAGTCGGAAAATTCTACGACAATAACAAAGCATGAGTAGACCAAGAGAGATCAGAAGAAAAACTCACACCGGAGTAAACGACCATTGAAACTATGTTTATCAAGGAATCTGTGTGAGGTTGTTTGAAAAGGTTTCGTTAAATATATTATTCCTAAACATTGGAACGAGTTAAGTGAATGGAGACATTCAGACATTAGTTTCAATAGAAATAAGAACACAACGGCTCTTCAAACCTACGGACATAGGAAGCATTACGTCGGATGACTGACGTACAAATGACTTATTTAGGTCAAAAGTATTCACCTGGTTATCGCTTCCAGTGTGCTTCTCGCTTGTATCTTCTTTAAATGTTTCCCAAATACTTTGAGAGTTTTTGCAAAATAATAATTTTCGAGAAAACATCAAGTACAGAAGTCTAATCTTTAAGTTTATTAAGCCACTTAGCTTTAGAACTTCGATGGCGTTTTTCTCCTTGTACATTCTTTCTTTATCCACCGAAATCGTTTTATTTGTAGAGATGTGAGTCATTTATACTTAAAAATTGTTTTTACTTCGTCCACAAACATCGAAACAGAAGTTAAGATAACAAATAATAACATCAACGGTGTTTTCAAGTGAGTCATGTGTGAATAATCCCCAGTTATTCGTACAAAATACGTCCTCCAGATTTCGGATATTTTCTTATGAATGATTCCTGTATTCGACTTTCTTTGTCTAGTGTAAGGTTGTACTCTTTCCATGCTTTCCATATACTTTAAATAGAGCACGAGTTATACAGTAATCCGAGCTAGACAATGAAGCACCTTTACGAGTTACATATACACCCACATCATTAATGAGAACAAAGTCTAAGTGGGCATCCAAATCAGTGGAACCTAGTGATAAAAAAGCCACAGTCAGATGAAATAAAATCAATACATATAATTGGAAAATGAAGTTTTGAAATCAGTAACGGCTAATTCAACGATTTCATCAGCTATGCATAGTGCAGGTGATGTGAAGTCTGGGGCCACGTAGATGTTGGTGACACAAACATAATTGTATTTATCCAAGCTTTAAACATGCCACAGTAGATCGATAACAGTTCACATTTACAAATGTAACTAAACTGACCCCCACACCTTTTCTTATTGCTTGGGCGATCCCAACGGTAGATATTGAAATCATGCAGTGATACTGAGCAGTCATTCGTTAGATCATTTAACTGAGATTCTTAGATTGTGATTACACTACAATTACGATGCATGTCTTGAATAAGAAAAATTAATTATAGTTTACCTTGGAAGTTAGATTGTGACAGTTCAGGAATCGACCTTTGATTATCGTTCATATTTTCAATACATATTTTTAGTCACCACGTTGTCTCTGACTGTTCTTTTTTGTGCCTTAAAAGGTGATAGTTCATAAACGTTTCAGATATGCACCTGAATTGGTCATGCGATTAATCGACATGATAATGAGTCAAAACAAATTTACGGTTGCTAGGCGCTGAATTTAGGTACAGCACGTTCGGTAGGGAACTCCTAGCTATGTATTGTGCTGTACGACATTTCCAACATTCCATCAAAGGAACAGAATTCACGCTTTTTACCGATCATAAACCTCTTACCTTCTCTTTAAGCTCATCCTCAGACAGGTACTCACCGCGAGAGTCTCGAAAACTGGACTGCATTTCTCAGTTTACTTCAGACACACAACACATATCTGGGGCAAACAATGTAGTTGCAGACGCTTTGTCTCGTATTAGTTCCTTGAACAGTTTCCAAGGACTCGACCTTCCTAAACTCGCTCAGCTTCAAAAAGAAGACACTGATCTTCAGCACAAGTTATCCTCGACAACTATTAAAATAAGTATTAAGCAGATGGGAACAGGTAAGGAAATCACACTCTCGCAAATAATCTAAAACAGGGATCGCCCAATCGTACCAAAACATTATCGACGCAACGTCTTCAATACGTTGCACAATCTTTCTCATCCAGGTGTTCGTGCATCCATCAAGCTTATAGCCGAACGGTTTCGCTGGCCTGAATATGAATAAAGACATGAGGGATTGGGCATGCTCCTGTGTAAGCTGCCAAAAATCTAAGGTGATTAGACACAACAAATGTCCCTTAGGCTCTTTCAAAACCCCTGACGCTCGTTTCGACCATGTTCATGTGGATTTGTTAGGACCCTTACCAGATTCAAATGGATACTCATATCTCTTAACATGCGTAGACCGTTTCACTCGATGGCCAGAAGCAGTACCTATCAAAGACAATACTGATGAAACAGTGGCTCGCGCTTTCGTGGCTGCCCTTTAACCATCACTACAGACCGCGGACGCCAGTTCAAATTAGGACTTTTCCGTTGTCTAACCACACTATCAGGAATCATTCGTTTGCGAACGACCGCCTACCACCCACAAGCAAACGGGTTGGTAGAACGTTTTCACCGACAACTTAAAGATTCACTATCAGCTACAAACGTTTCACAGTGGACAGACGCTCTTCCACTCGTCTTACTAGGTATCCGCAATGCAGTGAAAGCTGACATTGGATACATTGCATCTCAACTCGTTTATGGAACGGCACTCCGACTTCCAGGAGAATTCGTGGATCCTTCGATGAAGTTCATAAAGAACCGAGATCTCGACTGTATTTTATTTTACAGTTACTATATTGTATTTCATGGCTCTTTATAGTAAGGAAAGACGACCAGACGCTGCTAAAAAATATAGCAAACTATCAGAAGAGTGTTTACCAACGACAAACTCGTTGGGTTTAAACTTCTGGCTGACCACGTCGTAGGGTTATCACTTCCTCACTAGGAAGGAGTGATCTGTGACTGTAAATAATTCCCCAAAATCAATAGCTCATTAAGTGTTCTACATTGGATGATGACCACATTGTTTCAAGTGGATTTGTTTAGCTGAAGGCGTTCGGACATGCGTCTGCACCAGATCACGTTACAGCACAGCGTGGGAAACATCTCCTACTATCATTAGCCAGATTAAATCAACCGCTTCTCGATATATTGACAACGCATCAAATATTTCTTTCCAACCTCTTCGCTTCTGACTTCTGATTTTAACTGAGTGAGGCACAATTCGATTATAGAAGGTGTTACTGGTTAATAGTTGTCAAACTACAATACTGGTGGTATCTTCAGACCAAACCCTCAATGAAATAAAAAACTGAAGAAGTCAAACCAAAACTTTACCTCCGATAGCAAGGATGAAGGATTACTTGGATAAAAAATATTTATAGAAGATACCCACAAACAAACACACACATGCAAACCCATACACGAAAAGACCTGACAACTCTCTATATATGGGTGAGTTATGAATCTTGCGAGGAAGGTACAGAGACCTGCTATGAAGACGATCAGTAATCAGAAGGTCGGACATTATGAATATCGATTTCTGCACCCGGGATGACATTTTCTTGGTTATGGGAGAACACAACAACCTAATGGTGGCGACCATCAAAATTTAAGTACATTACATCATCCAAACAGAAGGTACTGCACGGAGCATCCATATTTCACTATTGAGTTAACTCAAAAAGAAGTGAAAACCACAGGGCTTCATGAGGCTTGACCTTAATCTGTTCACATTATCTGTGTAAACTATTTGTTAACTCGTTCTGGTCTTTATCTCTTCTAAGCTTGTCTGTATCGTAAGGTATTAGTTTTCATCCTGCAACGAACCAACCCCCCTCCCTACTAGTGTGATACCTGCTAGTTCTAATAATCACTACTCCAGAGTAAGTGCTCTCGTATGGCTAACAGTAGAATTACTGTGCTCCTTTTTGTTTGTGGAGCCCCAACGAAAATTTCCGAGGGTATGACCACAGATATTGAAAAAGTGGTAATTGGTTTGTGTCATCGAAATGTTTATTCGATTTCTCAAGGTATACATTTTCTTTTAATCCAAATATGTATAAATGTAGCAATTGGGGAAGCCATTTGTCTCTAGGTGCAATCAAAGCCCGTTGCTCTTAAGAAGTTAATCACGGAACAAATTATTGGCTTTAATATCCACTTTAAAACAATAAAACTAGTCAATGATATAATTTTTAAAGTAATTAATATTGTTGTGTAACAGGCGAGTTAGAGAAGCATGAAGACGGAAGGTGTGGAAAATTATTCACTAATGTGTGTGGAGGTATGAACAGCATATTTAACCATGGTTGTTTTAGTGTTATTTCTCTCACATGATCAAGAGATATTAACTCTAAATTAACTGTCTAATTCATTAGAGTTGATGCAACTGAGTGACTAAACTACTTACAATTGACAGTATCAAAGATCGTGAAATGTTCCGTTTCATGAAAAATAGGGCATACAAAAATCAGTCTGTTTACGCTAGCTCGACTCAAGATACTGGATTTTTCAATCATTTACACATATTTGTCATGTCCTCAACTTTCACCCACATTCAGATTTATGCTTGTTGTTCTAACTACTTTCTTGTGATCATATTATGGTCGACAAACCAAATGTTACATGGTGTCAGAGCATCTAACTTAACCAACCCCATTGTCTTGAGACTGACGCGTCTACCTTTCATAAAAATACTTCGACTGCCAAGTACTTGGCCGGTTCAAGAGAACGTTTCAGGCCATATGACTGTCAACCATTTTTGAATTTCTCCGAAAGCTCCCGAGATTCTGTTCTCATGGTATAAACCTAGATCAGAAAAAATGAAGATATTGGGTATTGAAAGCCGCAACTATTGTGTTTTGCGTTACGAGAGGCACTTAAGTCTGTTAGTTTGGTATATCTGTTTAAAAGATTAGGATGTTTTTTTGTTTTAACATCTCAGGTATTATCAAATGCCTAATATTTTGTGTCATTCACAAGTTTCACGCATATAATTTTTTGTAGAAGGACAGGTGACTGTATAGTCACATTCCACACATATTTGATGACCTCATCGCTCCCGTCACCAACAGTCTAAGTAGATTTAGGTTCACGAGCTTTTGTATCAACTGGATTCGTACTCATTGGTTCTTACTTTCAAAATGTCAGTCACCTGTTGCTACCAAATACATAAACTAGTTGAACGGAAGCCTCAAGGCCTCAGTTCATTATGCAGCCATTTGAAAGAAAAAGATAGTTGTTACCTTTTGTGAGACTCCGAAAAGAGTGTGACTCGCACTTTTTTCACGAAAACGTTGTAGCAGATTATAGTTCGTCCTCAAGGAAAGTTAGTTTGTTGGCTGTTGTTGTTTATGATGAACTTTATTAAATATCCAGGTATCTTTTCGAGAATGTATGTAATTTAAATTAGTGGTTAACAAAAATTTTTTGCGTTCGTGGCGAAGTTTCGCCAGCTTACTATGTACTACTGACGAAACTACAGGGTATGAGAGGTACTAAACTAATTCCAAAACTTTACATATCATTCTTCTACTTATCCTAATTTCAAAATAGCTTTAGAACATCGGTATATATTCACATATACTTTGCTGTCTTTACATTAATATACTGGTGTAAAGTGTCACAACTCAGACCGACTGATTTCGCAAAATTTTACTTGACTGTTATCCGTATGATCTTAATCAACAGTGGTGCATTGGTCACATAATTCAACTAATAACCACAAGGTTTCAAATTCAGATCTCAGTACGTTTAACTTGGTTTATGCAGTCAGATTATTTACCACACAAAATTAATACGTGGTTCACGTATGAGTAAAAAGGCTTGTTATTAGTTACTGATATCCACTTAAATGTGTCACAGGTCTAGATTTTAGTTTATATAATCGAATGTCAACTGTGTTCAAACAACAGTCTTCATTTTGAACGTGTATTTCGTCCTTGAGATTCAGCCCTTGCTGTTCGGTTTTATTCTTTGCCCGAATGAAGATGTTTTTAATATTTTGTGTTGTTAAAAGTGAATGTTCCCGATACAGAAGCTAGTAGGGAATCCATGTAGTAGTTAGAGTGGGTTGATGACATTTCACAACACCCTTCTTTAGAGACGCTTGAGAAAAGTAATGATTCATGCTAAGTGTGTATATATGTAGGCGAGCCGACAAAGTGAAAAGAGGTAAAAAGAAAATAAAGTTGAAGATAAATTTATTTACTTTGAGATGGAGCCCCTAAAAGCCCTGGAACAGTCGGATGTGGGGAGGGTTCGCTCTCCCTCTCAAAATGCTCTCACATGGCCACGTGCATACAGCCACTATCAAGCAAGTCCTACTCACTTCTTTCTCGCGACATTACTGTTGTTTACGAAATTGAGAGGACGAAAAGCGAATGTCCGGCGTTTTAACCGGGTCGGTGGATATGGAGGATCCATCTAGGCTAGTTGGAAAACCCTGATTCCAAGCCAAAGACGCACACGAGCTCCAGGATCTTAAGGAAACAAATGGTGTGTGAACCTATTGTTGGTCACCAACTACCATGGGTTCGCATCTCCTTATGTTGATCCACTGCCTTGTGGATTAGACCTTTAGGTCGAAGGCTCCGGTTGTGGCCCCCTAAGAAAACCACCTGCTTCGGTCTGAGCACCCGGACAGTATCACAACCCACGCACAAACCAGGTGACTTATATGGTGCATATCTATTTGGTGCCCCTTCGTTCCAATGTTTATGATTTTAAATAAGTAAATAAAATATACAAGCATTTGATCCAATATCATTATTCTTACTGATACCTTCAGTGTCTATTAATTCATCAATCAACACAAGGATTCCGTAGGTCACTGATTACCCATATGCAGTATGCGTACTAGGCTGTCAACTACAATTAATATATGAGTATTAGTGATACTGCAAAGTCCGAAAATCACGATGTAGGTAGGATATTTTTTATCCGTATACACTTTATTTTCCAACTTACTGCTTACAGAGCCATATGTTAGTCAAACTACCAAAAACATATACACAATGTTCAGAGGTGAATTTCGGACTTAAATGTCTAGATCTAACTTTTAGGTTCCTGTCATTCCCATAGCCTTAAACTAAACATACCAAGATTAAGTGAACGACACGAGTTGTAGGTTGATTTGAAAGGTTAAACATGAATAATACGAGAAATGTTAATAATTTACAAGATGAGTTTATCGAACAATTTCACTCAATGAGGCAGTGGTTGGAAAATTCATAATCTAAACAATTGAACGATATACAGGATAGAATGTAGCGTTGCTATGCGTTTTTAACACACTTTATAACTAGTCAAACCTTAATGAAACGTACACAGTATTGTAACAATGTGGGGTTACTTGAGCTACAAATCAAACCACCCTCAAGAAAGTCTACACAAAGAGAATTATGTACAAAATAACCCATATAGAGTGGTTTTAATTAACGTTTTTATTTCTACATTTCTTTCGCTGAATGCAAAACACTGGTACAGGTTCTACTTACATTACAGTACCTGGGTATTATCCCAGCTCACGCACAAATTTAACGATTTACTGCGTGATATATATATATATTTAGAAACTTGACAATCTATAATGTCTCATATCAGCCCACGAATGCCCTGGTGCGGCCGAGAGTAGAGGAAGTCAGCTCTCCCTCGCAAAATGCTCTCACACGGCCACGTGCATACAGCCACTATCAGGCAAGTCCTACTCACTTCTTTCTCGCGACATTACTGTTGTTTACGAAATTGAGAGAACGAAAAGCGAATGTCCGGCGTTTTAACCGGGTCGGTGGATATGGAGGATCCATCTAGGCTAGTTGGAAAACCCTGATTCCAAGCCAAAGACGCACACGAGCTCCAGGATCTTAAGGAAACAAATGGTGTGTGAACCTATTGTTGGTCACCAACTACCATGGGTTCGCATCTCCTTATGTTGATCCACTGCCTTGTGGATTAGACCTTTAGGTCGAAGGCTCCGGTTGTGGCCCCCTAAGAAAACCACCTGCTTCGGTCTGAGCACCCGGACAGTTCCACAGCCCACATACAAATCAAGTGACTTGTGTAGCGCATAGGTATTTGGTGCCCCTTTGTAACAATATTTATGTGTTCAAATAAACAGATTGTGATGTAGCTGGACGATCATTCAGTGACATTGGTGATAACTAGTTTACCACTAACATACCTAGACCCAACCAATCACAACGTCGTTTTAGAACTTCTTAAACATCTTAAAGTCAACAGTGAGCTACTAGGATAAAACAGCTGTCGAGTGCTCCTCAGTTCTCAATGATAACTCAGCCTACAAATATACATCTGACTAATAATACAACAAAATTACCAGTACTTAACGATAGGACATTCTTACGAAAAACGACCTTACCTGATAATTCTGAATGTTTAGACTTCCCATTTGTGTGAATATTATGTTTATTTTGAGTTTCGCGTGTTTCAAAAAAGTCCAAATCCAGAATTTGGTTTATTTGACCTAAATATGAAAATGAAAACGGATGAGAAATATTTACGAAATGATGGGATGCTTAATATTATATATCGGTTGTCTATAAGAACCATTTTTAAGCAACAGAAGAATTAAACAGATTACAATGTATAATTGATCAGGTAGTGGAATGCATCATTTCATTCATTTGTTAAACTTACATTTCTGTTATAATAATAGAAATATGTAGTGTTGAAAGAAAACGGTTCGCTCACTCCAACCTTGTTAGTGCCATAGGCACATGGTCTATGCAATAGTACAAATATTTTAGAGTGTGATCTAACATATAGGGCAAAATGTTGCTGAGCATAATTCCCGCTAGTAATCATTCGAAGTTTATAAACTAATGCAAAAATTTTTAAATGTGATGGATACAATCGATTAGTATAGAGAATGAAATTAACTCCGAATGAGTCAGGAATATCTTACACTACTTACTCCGATCTACGGTATTCAGTTACTTGTTTAATAGATCGTCAAATCTAACTAGACTTCTCTCTGCCAGGGAAGTCCTACTCACTGCCTTCTCGTGGCGGGGGTGTTGTTTACGAAATTGAGAGGACGAAAAGCGAATGTCCGGCGCTTTAACCGGGTTGGTGGACAAGGTGAGTCCACACAGGGGAGTTGGAAAACAATCATTCCAAACCAATGGTGTACATGGGCTCCAGTATCCTGAGGGAACAAATATCGTACGAATCAACCGTTGATCACCGGCTACCATGGGACTGCATCTCTTCACGATGCTCCACTGCCTTGTGGATCAGACATTCAGGTCAAAGGCTCCGGGTGTGGCCCCTTAAGAAAACCACCTGCTTCAGTCTGGGCACCTGGGCAGTATCACAGCCCTCACACAAATCGAATGAGATTTGTGTGGCGCATATGTATCTGGTGCTTCCTTGTACCAATATTTATGTGTTTAAATAATAATAATAATAATAAAACATGATGTTCTCCCGACTTATGTAACTCATTTACAGAATACAAAAATCAAGTGACTTGTGTGGCGCATATGTATTCGGTTCTCCTTTGTACGTTCAAGTAAATAAATAAGTAGCTTTATATTCCCAATTTGTCGCCCGTGAATTCCATACTTATTTTCGACTTTAAGGACATGAGTTTTTCACGTTCATATGTTCAACTTGCTTTTACAGTAATCCCAATTGCATCATAGTTCATGGTTTGCATATTCCTGATGACTCAGGATCTTCAGTCAGTCAGTCAGTCACAACGTAGAACTTCGTACGTACGTACATCAGTTCGAGTTGCCATACCACATTAGCACAGAGATGCAGTTGTCGATTCAAATCCCATAGTGGTAGAAGTAGTAGGAGTATAATCAGAAATCCAAAAGATTAGGGGTTTCAAGAAATTATTGAAGGAGTATAGTACAGTGAAATAAATTTGGAAAGAGAAAAAGATAAAGACATGAGGAATTCAGAAGATTAGAATTTGGTAGAACACAAAGAGTGGATGCATCTTCGCCATTGCAAACGATTTTGAGCCATGTCATTCAAGGTCTCTAACCATCGGTTGCTGTCATCTCGCGAATCCCAACCAGGTAGTCTACACCTACCAACATGGCCCAGTCCACTTGTCAGTGACTTCATTGATTTGTGCCACGTTTTGGTCTGGCCACCCCTAGCTTTCTTCCAACCTACTCCTACACCATGAAACATTGCACGTCGGGGCAGTCGGTGGTCGGGCATACGTAACACATGTCCCAGCCATCTCAACTGATGAAGTTTCACTACTTCATCAATCGATTTGCCATCCCTACCTAGTACTCGTTTCCTAACAACTGCATTACTTACCCGGTGGTCCCAGGATATACGAGCAATGCTTCGAAGACACCTATGATCGAACACTAGTAGCCTACGAATATCCTCTACTCTTATTGGCCATGTTTCACTGCCATAGAGTAGGACGGAGCGAACTGCTGCACAGTAAACCCGTCCTTTGGTTGCTAGACGGATATCTCGCCTACGCCATAAATGACGCAAGTTGGCGAAAGCTAGACGAGCCTTCTGTATCCGTGCTGAGATTTCGTCACATACCAGACCACAAGGGCTGATGAGACTTCCAAGATAAGTGAAGTGGTCTACACGCTCAACTACTTCACTCCCTATCATTAGTTCAGGTGTCGATGCAACCCAATCCTGAAGCCACTCAGGATCTTGGTGGCTTTGTAACTATATTGTTCTACAGGATAAATCATTTCTGATAAATTTGAGAGCCTTGTCAACAGGAATATTCATAAACTTGCTGAAATGTGGATGGTTGATTTCACCCTCTTATTTCATGTAGTTTTTCGACAAGTGCGAGTTAATCTTTACTCCATGTATTTAAAAATCGCGCTGCATTTATAAGATTACAACTGTAGAAGTACCAAGCTTTGAAGTTTTTTTTGACTTGAGTGTGAATAAGTATTTACGTTATAAAGGTTATCTTGTTAATAATGCTCTTGTACTATGAGATGCCATTTTAGCAAAGTAGAATAACACCATAGATGTTCCTTGGTTCTACTGTTATACCAAGACGCAAACACTAAAATTCCCAGATCCAATGTATTTTTGTATAAAGACAGTACAGCGAAGAGAATTTTCTCGACGATTTATGTATGTTTAAGCCAAAATCTGAACGTAGACGTCTTCAAATAAACGACTAAATGATTTTATGGAATAATAATTCACATAACTACTGCTCTTAAAATGTCTCAGATTCAGTTGTATGGAGTTCACCTTATTCTTCAGGGATTGGTCCCTTTCCCGGAGACTCACTAGCTAACTTTGAGTATGCACACAACACTACCTTGTTTGGTGGAGAAGCTGATCAAGTTTAGTGTTTGAAATACTTTGAACAACAATTCGGGAACTTTCGGGTGGATTTCTTTTAAAACCTGCGTTAACTCCCAGATTGATTAAAAGGTATTAAACTGCTTTGGTCATTTCACTTATATTTTAAGTCTCATCGCATTTGGTGAATTGAGGTGTATCACGTATTTTTAACCACCACCTACCTCGACGCCTAATGCTCGCTGGATTAAAAATGGGTCAAAGGGAAGCTACGGGTGTCAAACCACAGTATCAGTCCACAAAGTTATTGACTATTAGTCTGAACGATGTTCGTGGGTGCTGGCTAGCGTTTACGCGATAACAGCATCCAGTGTTTGGAAAAGTTGATTAATATGTCTCAGAATCGATCACAATGACAAATATGTATTCACTCTTGATCTTTTGCACTTTGAGTTTTAGTTTTTTCTACTGTTTACTCACCAAGGTGGTTCACTGTTCTCGAGCCGTCTTCGCTATTACTAGTCACTTGTTTTGCCTTAGTACCGCACAATGTAACATGCCTTCCTTGTATTGTTACTTGATGTATTCCATTCTATACGTCAAACAAACCTACCTTTTGATCGTAATAACGAAATTGCGGTTATAATCGGATTAGTCAAATACCGATTTCCAGTAAAATTCTAATAATCGGGCTTTAATACTATCCAAGGGTGTGGTTTCGAAGGTCCAAATATTCTACTTCTTTCAGATAGTTTCATTACAATTTGTGTCGTTTGCATTTAATGGCTTTGAGTTAAAAACTATTCTCATTTTCAGATATAATGTGTTCAATAAGAGGTTGAAGTTATCAAATATGATTGTGTAAGAAAATGATGAATGAATACATTTCTGAAGTTTCAAAAGATAGTGCGAAATCAGATATGTAGTTTCCTAATCTCATAATGACTCCCTAAAAAGTATTTATTTGCTGTACTCAATTTATAGTCTTACTTATTCTAAAACTTTTTCTATTAATTGTCTAGTGATGCAAGAAACCACAGGAATATTACATCATAATTATGGAAACTTCTAAACAGACTTGCATTGTATTAGGTGATGAATATAAAGGTTGGTTGTGCTAACTTTCCAATAATTAGATCCATTATTTTACAATTAGATGACAATGTGAATCTCAAATTATCATATCCAACTAACTACTTCAATAGTATCGAGGACTCTGACTTATCGCATGTAAATGAAAATGGAATATCCGATGGTTATGCAGAAATATATTCCCCTACTGGTAGTATGTCTAGTTCAGAATCAGTAGAAATTCCGTATGATATTCCTGATAGTCAAAAGTATCGTGATCTCGGTGCATATATAAACTCAGTTGTGGTTGCTGCTTGTAAGAATGAATCCTTAAATTCTGTAGAACCCTGTTCACAGTTATCACAAAAAGGAACTGCATATATAACCAATCTAGAATTAACCGAGTCGAACATTGAAATGGTACATGATGCACCTACCAATATAGACCATGCAGATACATCAAATGTGATGGAAATAAATAACAAACATGACATTCCTTCATCTCCTCTTCCTCAGAAGCATTCAGCTGGAACTCTGAGGTCAGATTGTTTTAAAGACTCTCATACTGATGAAAACTTTGTAGAGGAATTTGCTGATTTTGTGAGTAATGGCCCTGTTGATGAAGATTGGGCTATATTTCCACCCGAAGTACATAAAAACATAGTTGACGTTATGGATGATAAGCCTCCCATAACAAATTCTCGGAATTCTTTGGAATCAGATGATAATGAAGACTTTGGAGACTTCACTAATTTTACACCAAACATTGTTTCTGCCACAACAACGATTGTAAATATTCCGAACAACGCTGAACCTCCAAAAGGAAAACAATCATCTACTCCTGGTATTTTGGTATGTTTTTGTTCGTTTATATGTAATTCTAAAACCTAAAATGATGTGTTCATTAAAAAAGTTAATATTAATGAGGATATATATATATATATATATATATATATATATATATATATATATATATATATATATATATATATATATATATTGGTACTCTTCTGTGCCAAGATTTGTGTCTAAATAAATATTAAGATGTTATTTCAAGCAACTATTAGTTTTGGTAAAGTAGAAAACCCATATTTAGTAACGTAATCTTGAAGTTCTGTTCCTAAGTTTGTTTCATTCGGACTTCGATCAGAAATCCTTTAGTTGACTTTTATTCAGACTGTAATAGCGCATATTCCTTGATTCTACTGGGATCAAATCTCCAGCTTTTTAATAATAAAATTGTCGAATTCTGTTTCAAGGCTGATAGATTTAAATTCTTGTTGTCTCATGAATGTTACAGCTAGAAGCTGTATGCAAATTTTTTAAAAGGAACCTCAATTGTTAGAGCATACTCGCTTTTAAAATAGATGATAAACAGTAATATTAAAAATGATTTGACATGGATGAAGATCTTAAGTTAGTGTGATAATGAAGGATTTAGAAATAGTATTAAGTCAACGCTGAAAATAATCATTGAATGGGTCAAACTTAATAGTCACATGTACATTATTTGATAAAATAACTGTATGAGAACCTGAAGAGTCTGTAAACATCTTCACTGGATTTTTAATTTTCGTTTGTTCAGTCAGTCAGTCACAACGCATGACGTGGTACTTATGTACATCGGTTCAAGTTCCCATACCCCATTAGCACACAGAGATGAAATTGTCAAATCAAATCTCGGAATAGTAGAGATAGTAATAGTGTGAGTGGTAATAGGAAATATTAGGCATCGAAGATACGGTCCGAAGGGAAAAATAAGTTAGTGAAATAAAAAAAAAACATGTTATGAGGAATTTAGAATCACAAAATTTGGGGGAAGACTAAGAATGGATGCACCTGTTCCGTTGCAAATGATTTTAAGCCGTGTCATTCACACTCCTTAACCATTCGTTATGATAATCACGTGAACCCAAACTAGGTAGCTACATCTATTAACATGACTCAGTCCAACTGTCAATGGTTTATCAGTAAGGGGTTGTGGTTACACACGACCTTTTTATTAGTATTTTCCTTGTTAGCTTCGTACTTGTTGAGACCTTACCGCCGTAGATGAAAATCCGTGGTATTAGACGAGGTGTGCATTTCTGGGGTCGACCTTTTCTAACCCCACCGTTCATTTTGATAAGGCAGCATCGCTGTTATGCTGGTTTTCTGGAGGAAACACCTAACTTCCGTTACACCTTTATACAGTCACCAGTGCGACCTTGCCCTTGGACCTTAGGTTTTTCGCTTTTAGTCTTACCGCTCTTCAACCGACCTGCTTGGCATGGTAGGACCTTTAGGAGCGATTGTTCCCGCTAGTATCGCTCGATTAGTTCATGACGATAGGCAATCCCGATCACCATATCAAGGTAGCGGCAACGGTTGGGCTCTAGACCACTGAGTTGACATTAACCGGTGTTAGTGCCTAACTTAAACCAATCCACGAAATCGCTCGACCATCTTCCATTGTTTCCGGTACGTAACTGCCTCACATTCGACATGGTTGGACTCCACTGGTCACGGCTTCTCACTAGAACTAATTATCAATTACCGATAATTATCATGTGCTCATTAGGGACTAGCTACGAGAGGTATCATCTGCGTCAATAAGTGAGTTTCCTACTGACTGTTGTTCAAACTAAATCACACTCATTCTGTGTATGATTTATTTGCCAGATAATTTACCTTGAAATTCAGTATGTGCATCTGTTAGCATATATTTGTTTTTATGTCCTATAGGAACGCTTATTACAGAAATTGGAGCCATCATTGGATAAAGCTTTTGGACTTCATTTCAATCACCAGACTGATGAAAATTTAAATTCGTCAATAGAAACTCTTAATATCAGTCGACTACACACAAATATCAATAAATCTATTGGCTCATCATCAAATAAAGTTTCAACTTCGATAAACTCTGGATTAAACATAGTTAATAATCGGTAATTATTATAAATACTTTTCTCATTAATATGATTCTACATAAGTATATTTGTATATTCGAGTTTGCTTAGTAGATATAATAATAATATATTCTGAAAATAATAACAGAATTCATACCATTTACAGGTATAATCGATTTGATATCGGTAATAATATAAAATGTGGAGAACAGATATGTAGTATTAGATTGTTTGAAGTGTTCTAGTTCAAAAATTGTTTAGGTAGTACATTTTCCACTTGTATTACAATAATGAAAGGCATCAACTGGGGAATTTCAATTCCTTTTTTAAGTGAATATTTTGTTGGTGTATGAACGGTGTATTTAAGGTCGTTTCCCACGCCATAACACTTTGATTATAATAATCTACAACTAGGGAAAATAAAGCGGAGACAGAGAGCACGGGACAACAAAAGAAACAATTACAACGATAGGTCTATCAGGTCTACCGTAATACATGTGCCAGATTATTTTATGACATACCATTCGTGTTAGATATTATTCACATTATTTAAGGTTGCCAGGAATGATGTTAGTCTAAAGTAACAGCATTTAGGAAGGTTTACTTAGTGGGTTCGGTAGTAAAAAGGCTTGGACACTCAAAGTATCTATAATATGTTTTGCGGAATATGATATACTTACAGGCATGGGAACATTCAAAGCATTTTTAAAGGAGAAGTAAACATCAGTGCGACGGACAAAGGATGGAGGTGTTTTTTCTCACGGACAAATTGTGCTAGATTATTCCATAGTCTGGAAAATTTTCTTGTAAATTAACTCTTACGGGGAGAAGATTTAGAATGTTGTTGTTTCACCAATGACAGAATCACGGACTCTGTAGCTAGGATTTTCTGCATTTTGAATTGCTTCATTGGATGTGATATATAGTTTACTAAGTATTTTGAAGAAGATTGGATTTAGTTTAAGTCTCCTCTTCCGTAAAGGGTCGAGTCGAAGTTTATTGCATCTAGATTTATAATTTAAGGTACAAGCAGTCTCAAGAATGCGAAGTGTAAATCGTCTCTGAACGAATTCCAACTTTATTTTATCCTTTATTGAAACAGTAATAAAAATAAACGTACAGTCTTATAGGAGCGGTCAAACCCATACTTTATGCAGCGAAATACGTGACTCGTTATAGAGGTTACGAATTATGCAACCCGTAAGACTTTGAGACTTGGAGGTCTGTTTCGAGAGCTGTTTTGTGAAGGACCGAATTGTAGGAATACTTAGGTCCATTACTCTATGTCACTGAGATAACACCTTACCATTCATGGTAAGTTGAGTGATGTATCACCGAAGAATATCCATCCACATTTAGCCGTGTTAAGTTCCAATTCGCATTTTAAGCGCCACTTGTCAATCTTGTTGAGCTACATACTGATACAATTTCGCATATTGTTCAGCTCAGGAGGAGAAAATGAATACACTACTTTAAGATCATTTGCATATAGAAGAGGCTTACCCATACAAAAGCAACCACAAATATCATTTATATAAACTAAAAAGAGGTTGTAAATATCTTAGCCCTCTAAGGTATGCAACATTTTCTTCTGTAACTCACAAATAATGAATAGCTTTCAGTAAGTACTTCTCACACCTGAAAACTTCTGCTCCATATCGACTTATTGAATATTCTCTGATATCTAAAGTATATTGTTTAAATGGATTAATTCATAGTTAATGATTTCCAAACAGATGATTATTCCGCGTGTTTAATCGTTGTAACATACTCTTTCACTCTGAACATTTATTTTATTTATTTATTTAAACATAAATATTGGTACAAAAAGGCACCAGATAAATATGCACCTCACAAATCTCACTCGATTTGTGTGAGGGCTGTGATACTGCCCAGGTGCCCAGACTGAAGCAGGTGGTTTTCTTAGGGGGCCACACCACGAGCCTTTGACCTAAAGGTCTAGTCCACAAGGCAGTGGAGCATCGTAAGGAGATGCAGTCCCATGGTGGCCGGTGACCAACAGTTGGTTCATACGCCATTCGTTCCTTCAGGATACTGGAGCCCATGTACACCATTGGTTTGGGATCAGGGTTTTCCAACTCCCCTAGGTGGATCCCCCACATCCACCAACCCGGTTAAAGCGCCGGACATTCACTTTTCGTCCTCTCAATTTCGTAAAGAACACCCCCGCCACGAGAAGGCAGTGAGTAGGACTTCCCTGACAGAGGCTATATATTCGCGTGGCCATATGAGAGCATTTCGAGAGGGAGAGCAGACTCTCCCCACTCTCGGCCGTACCAGGGCATTTGGGGGCCCTCTGAACATTCACTCACAATATATGTGAATCGGTGCATGATAAGAAAAATACTGCTGATGTAAGGAAAATAAAAGTTGCTCACGAATTAGTGTTTCTAGACTCTCACATTCTTTCTTTTAACTCTTCCTTCTATTTGCTTTATATCTTTACTAATATTAAAAATCACTGGTTTTTTATAAGTTAAAATTTTAGAATCCACATTTGTTTTCAAATTAGGTCGTATTAAGTTAGATTTACAGACATTCTAGTATGTTGTTGTTCACAACAATATTAAAATCTAACTTAATATTTTAGCTTACTTCTGATATCACAGTATAGTATGTGCGGAACTATGATTTGATGTTTAGAGTTTTTGACATTCAATAGCTAACTTGGTGGATACGGACAGCCTGATTGGGGTTTGACTATAATTGTGATGAGCGGTTGCAGACGTTCAGTATGGCTCAAAATCGGTTACAAGAACCCAAATTCATTCACTTTATCCTTCTTTAGATCTCGAGTTTCAGTATTTGTTCATACATACCTAATCATTCTGTCTTTCCTTACCATATTCCCAATGTTCAGTCTATTTCGTTATCATTGCTGCTACATGACTTCAACTCCCTAACTGTTCAGCTTGTTAATTTCATCTCGTAATGTTAATGTGATATGGTAACTTGGCCCATTCCATAAACTTGTTAGACTTTAAGTTGATCTTGGTTAACTGATTGACTAGGTTGCGGATTTTGATTCTATTCTCTACCTACTTCAGTTCAAGCCTTTCCGTAGTATCCCTAAAGACACAGACAAACTTACTCCATGCTGAATATCTGTAGTTGGTCATTGAGTAGTATATTAAACTCATGTAACATTTTTAATTTACTGATGAAATCTTTGTAATAAACATGCACCTGGCTCTTTTTCTTCTGCTAAAGTAAATGTGAAATCTGATAGAATAATAACAACAATAGTTTTCTTAAAACTCTGCATCAACAAATCCGCACAAACAATTCACTAGATCTACAGAATAGGTGAATTGTGGCTAGACATTAAGTGGAAGATATTTTTTCGTCCCATTCTGGACTCTTCAAGTGGGTTTACGTGCATCAATGTTGATATTAATATTGGAACCCGGTAGACGCAGTAGCACCATAGGGTTTTTGGTCAAACGTCATAGGTTCAAAACCCAATATAAACATCAACAATGAGATGCAGGTTCATTCAGCTGACTTATCTCAAGTAGGACGAAACATGGATCCCGTATTCTATCATAAGCTAAAATCCGTCTGACTTGTAACGGACTATCTCTATCGTGGCCTATCACACAGAATACACTGATGCTAACAAAAAATGATCGAGTTTCAGCCCTGAATATAGACAATGGGATGATAATATTGCTTAATAACAATAATATAAACTTATCTAATCATTTACAAATCTGTTAGCCTAGTTAAAGGCCACATACACTACAAAATTCATGTTTTGTAAAAAAAATTGCTAAAGAATCTTAATTACTTTATTTCAATTTTTTCTCTAGTATCTGGAGTCGGCTATGCAATCCTGATCGACTTCCAGAAATAAATCAACACTGGTGGAAATCTCCCATTTTCATGACATATTTGAATGCTATTAATGTGAATCCCCAACATGCAGTAAGAAATATTCCCTATATTTTCCATATTATTGATTTCTTGTCTTATGTTGTGTTTTTATTTTCAAAATGTGATGCAAAAGTTTTGCAATGACCTTTGAGGTATCGCGTAGTATATAATCAGGAAGAAAAGGTGAATAAGTTAATGAGTTTGTAGAACTTATTGAGATTATGTTGCATGTGCTCTCAGCTACTTCGTAATTCAATGTACTGGACTGTTTTACGTCGGAACAACAAATAGAAGGAAAATCGTTGTTTATGAATTTTCTAAAAATTGGTTAGCGCAAGCTTTACAGATGTTGACAACCGCTATTTATTGATTTGTTCTGAATGAAAATTTGACGTTTATATGTATGAATGCTTAAGATACTCGTTGAGTTTCAAGAACGAACTCTCCTCATATTTAGCTGTATTAGGGCATTTAAACTGCTCGCGTATATTGAAAAGAAACTAATATGACTTCAATTAATGTATATTAAAAGAGACCACATAATTAATATGATAAAGTTATCTGACCAATCTTAATAGTTCTTCAGAACATCTCGAAGCTTAGTATTGATTGTTTTTCAATTTGAAGTGGAGCAAGAAATAAGATGAAAGCTGTTAAGAAACTTTCGATAACTTTCACTTAAGGTGTTACGTGGTTGGTTTGTAAAGTCTTCATTTTTGTTTTGGTCAGCATAATCAGCGACTACCCGAAATTTAAGTCAGCTTTAAGGAATGATCCTACCAGTTTAAACTATTATTCGTCAATATTAGAGCGAACAGTTTGACAAAAATTGAGCGCCGAGTATAGAGAAGTTATTATGTGATGTGATTTTATCAGCGTTTTCAGAAAACAGGATTGTATCATCTGAGTATTCTGAGACAACAAATGGACCTCTTGGCAGGTGGTCGATTCCTGAAAATTCAGTCGACGTAAACGTTATTTCTAGCAGTAGGTCTCTGATGAAATTGAACAAAAGTGAAGATAGTGCACAATTTGCATTTAGAGGGTGAGAAACGCATCCCAAACACCATGACATTGTCGCTTAGTGCTATCAGTGTCTTCACAAACAGGACTATATCATCTGCGTATTCTAAATCATTAAGTGGACATCCTGGTAGGGGGTCGATTCCAGAAAGTTCAATCGATGTAAATGTTATTTCCAGCAGTAGGTCTCTGACGAAATTGAACAAAAATGGATATAGTGGCCAGCCTTGTCGGACACCACTTGAGGTTGCAAAATCAGACGACAGTTCTCCATGAGCTCCGACTCGACTGGCAGTGTTCGAATAAAGAGCCTTCACAAGGTTTGTGTACTTCTAAGGTACGCCTTTCAATGACAGAAACTGCCACAAAACCTCTCTGTCTGCAGAGCATGGATGACGTAATTCTAAATCAGTCACAATGGCACAAATGCATTCACTCGTTGACTTACTCTACATCTGAAGTTATTCTAATTGTTCGTGCACACCTTCTCTTTCTGTCTTTTCAACCATATTCTTAATGTTCTCAGTCTTTTACATTGTCTATTAGTGTCTTTAATAAATGTTGACAGTGTTGTAGTGAGATAATGAAGTTGATTTGAAGAATGTGATTTATTCTCGTCATATACATCGAACAGTCTAATCATTATCATTGCTACTACATTGTTTCGATGTATCCACTATCCATCCTGTTAATTTCCTCTCGTTGTGCTAATATGGTAAGGCAACATGGGCTAACGTTCATCATGTGGATCAGACTCTATACTGATCGTGACTGAGTGAACAATAACTCAGTGGGAAAGTCTCTGACCGTAGCATTGGGTAACCACGTATTCAGATCCCAAATGAAGCATTGATTCATCAAAGATTGCAGGTACACCCTGATGACAAGTACCAAATAGCTTTACATCTAGATTCAAAGGTTCCTGTCGATTGACTCAGACCACCCAAATAATGGATTCAGTCAGTAACCTATGATTGCATTGTATTCGTTTATTCATTTGAACCAGAGGTTAAAGTACTACACAGTTCTTTCAAAATTCGCAAATTTATCATATAAGGGACCACTCAACAACATCACCACGCCATACAATATTTCATTTTTTACAAAAAGAGGTAGATAATAAGTTTAAGTCAACGCTTCTAAACATACACTGAAATTAATTGATGACTATGAAATTAGAAATAATGAGACTGCATCTAGAATAGACAAACTGTGATTCGCTATAGGATCCAGGAGGCATTTTTTTAAGCGTGTAACTGTAAGGTTCAATCTAACACAATTCAGTGAGGGATACAAATGCGCGTGAAAATAATAAAGGCTTTTTAGGATAATGAACCATTACTGGGTTCATCAAAATGTAGCTCTTTTAAAATAATGTTTAAGTGCTGTCTTCTATTTAACGTCGCCGCTTATTGTATCCAAAACAACAATTAATGCTTCTCAATCAAATAATTAGGCTCACCGTATACAACATCATTAGATATATCCACTCAAACTACAAATTTTCCCCAATATTCCCAAATCTTCCTTTTCTGATTAGATTAATCATCTTGTTTAAAGGTGTAAATTGGACAAAATATCAAATATCACTGAAGTTGTAATTACCTAAAATCTTTCATAGATTTATATCTTATATTGAATGTTATAACTTTTTTCAATCAAAATTACTTCTTACTTCATTTAATTGATCATTTCTCATAGTTGAAAGCATGACTCTATCGAACGAAACAAGTTTCACTCAAAAAAAAGTGATTTTTCGAAACTTTTGAACGGATGGTCGGATCGTTGTGATTCTTGTTTTATTTTGTGCAGCACTGCATGCTCTATCGACAGAAACAAGTTTCACTCAGAAAAAAGTGATTTTTCGAAACTTTTAAACGGATGGTCGGATCGTTGTGATTCTTGTTTTATTTTGTGCAGCACTGCATGCTCTATCGAACGAAACAAGTTTTCCCTCAAAAAAAATTGATTTTTCAAAAATTTT